>NC_140180.1:91459612-91499612 GCF_963971535.1 Notolepis coatsorum
TAACACTATGTAACAACCATCAAATGCACTCACAGCACACACATCCACAGGCACACACTCACTTTAAACAAACAACTCACTGCAGCACCCACTTTAACCACTTTAGTACACCTAAGCACACTTTATATTTATCTGTAAAGAATTTGCACTACAACCCATACCTCATTATATTGTACCTAAATTGTACCTCATCCCACTTCTGCTTTGCACTGTATAGTATATTGTATGGTAACTCAGTTACTTCTACTCTACATAGAGAATTGTATATATGTATATACTGAAAATGTTTGTCTACGTACTTGACTTCTATTTTATACTTTTATACTTGCTATACTTATTTTATTATCTATTTTTGCCTAGCACAGTCTCTGGAGCGAAACAGAAAGAAGCATTTTGTATAAAAGTATTCTGTACTTCTGTATGACAACTAATAAAGAAACTTGAACTTGAGAAACTTGAACTTCACTAGTTACACTAACTGTATGAAGGAGTGGTCTGTCCATTCACCATATTGCTGCACCCGGAACCCACAAACGAACTAACACACAAACTAACAAACACACTGACCGCTCTCCAATTATAGTAGCAACATAAATACAGATTATACACATTGAAGGGTAACATTGGGGGCTTCATCTTAGTTAGGAGTAGATGTTCCCAGTGTCACTTCATGGCAGTAAAAGGGGTAAAATGCAGTAGAAAATAATTAAAGCTAGGGGTGGTGGTGGTGTGTGTGAGTGTGTGTGGTGTGTGTGCGTGTGATGTGTGTGTGTGTGTGTGTGTGTGTGTGTGTGTGTGTGTGTGTGTGTGTGTGTGTGTGTGTGTGTGTGTGTGTGTGTGTGTGTGTGTGTGTGTGTGTGTGTGTGTGTGTGTGTGTGTGTGTGTGTGTGTGTGTGTGTGTGTGTGGTGTGTGCGTGTGTGTGTGGTGGTGTGGGGTGGTGTGTGGTGTGCGAGCGCGGTTCCTCCACTCCTGTGTATTTTCAATCAATAAAACCAAATCCAGGCACCGTCTCGTCTACACTCTATAATCACAGTCAGACAGTCAGACATCGCAGGCGCGCTCCCCCACTTCCAAAATAGCACCACGGCGCTGAACAAAAGCCGTACGCTCAGCGGCTCTTTACTCCCGACATGTAACACATTGAAGTGACAGTGAGTCTCCGGGATCCCTCCTCCTACTTACGCCTTTGAACTCAGCGTGGGGCGCGGCGCTGACGTGACGCGGTCTGACAGCTAAACAGGCAGCAGGCGAACACAACTTAGAAGATACCGTGTTGCTCGCTCACAGAGAGGCGGAGACGTGAACGCGCTCTCGAGTTTGACAGTCTGTTATGACAGGTCGACGGCGGGACTTCACGTGGCGGGTAAAGGAATCAAAAGAATAAAGCCGCGAGTGAATAAATGGAGTCAAAGACTCGGATTCCACTGAAAATGGATTGATTGATTGAAAACTTTATTAACAGATTGCAGAATGGGTACAGTACAGTACAGCTCAATACACACAATTGTTAAGGGGATGCAGACCAGAGAAAGACTTTCGTCTTGTTTACATCAGGGTCCCCCATTTTCAAGTCATCATAACATATGACATACAGATAGTCAGTACTGCTACATCTATACATTTATGACATACCAGATTTGCAAATACAGTACTGTTTGTGATACAAAAGGAGTCCAGAAAAGAGAGTATATACATTTGACGTAGAAACTGTACATTGGAGGAGGTTGGGTAGGTGGGGTGGGGTTGGGTGATTGGGGGGGGGGGGGGGACTGTACATTGGAGGTGGTTGGGTGGGTGGGGTGTGGGGGAGGGGTTGGGTAGGAGGGGTGGGTGGCAAAACTGTACAAGCAAAACTGTACATTGGAATATTGACATAACCATACTTCATCATTTACTGTACATTGGAGGGGGTTGGGTTTAGTGCACTGCAACCTTGCCCAGGCCCGACGGGGCCCGGCCCGGCCCGGCGGGTTCGGGCTGGGTAGGGCTTTTTTTTTAATAAATAATTCGGGCTCGGCCGGGCCCGGGCACCGCCGTTTTTTTTTTTTTTTTTTTATTATTGCGTTTTTTTTTTTTTTTTTTTTTTTTATATAACTAGGGTTCCCCACCCACTGTACAAGCAAAACTGTACATTGGAATATTGACATAACCATACTTCATCATTTACTGTACATTGGAGGGGGTTGGGTTTAGTGCACTGCAACCTTGCCCAGGCCCGACGGGGCCCGGCCCGGCCCGGCGGGTTCGGGCTGGGTAGGGCTTTTTTTTTAATAAATAATTCGGGCTCGGCCGGGCCCGGGCACCGCCGTTTTTTTTTTTTATTATTATTATTGCGTTTTTTTTTTTTTTTTTTTTTTTCATATAACTAGGGTTATATGATAACCTTCGTTTTAAGATTCGCTTTCTCTTTTGCGCCAGAGAAACATTTGGATGTAATTACTGCAGCGCGCAGAGAGAACTCAGGGGACAAGTTCAACTCGATTGGTTGTGTTGGAATATAGCCAGTTGGCGAACGTTTTAATTTGTTCTTGGGATGTATGTAGCCGGTTTTGTTAACGGTGTTCAACGCGTTGCTGACGTCTGGTGAGTGATGTTTACTATTTGCTGGGTCGCGACTGCTACTTGTTTTGTTGTGATTTTCATTACGTTGCTCTGCTCGAAATCTGATTTCTGTTTTCTGTTTGTTTGTTTGACTGAGTAGGCTATTGTGTGTCGTGTGTGTGTGTGTGTGTGCGTGTGTCAAAGAAGATTCTATAGCCTTCAATGTGTGACAGTGTGAGTCAGTCTATATAAGCGAGCACTGGGAGAGACGGCATTGCGAAACAGGCTATGTAAATGCTTCTTAGTTTTGTTTATTTATTACGTTCATATAAAACCGTGTTTCGAATATTTAAAACAAATACAAAAAAAATTATATTTAATAATAATAATAATAATAATAATAATAATAATAATAATAATAATAATAATAATAATAATAATAATAATAATAATAATAATAATAATAATAATAATAATAATAATAATAATAATAATAATAATAATAATAATAATAATAATAATAATAATAATAATAATAATAATAATAATAATAATAATAATAATAATAATAATAATAATAATAATAATAATAATAATAATAATAATAATAATAATAATAATAATAATAATAATAATAATAATAATAATAATAATAATAATAATAATAATAATAATAATAATAATAATAATAATTTTTTTCAGGTTTTCACGCGGGCTAGGGCTTAAAATATTATTTACAGTCGGGCTTATTTTCGGGCAGGGCCTGAAGTTCAAGGGCTCGGGCAGGGCTCGGGCTTTATTTCAAGGCCCTTGCAGACCACTAGTTGGGTTGGGACATTTACATGGGCCAGTTTCGAATTGCAGTCTCCCGTAGGTGTTCTTTGAGAGTGGTTTTGAAAGTGGGTAGTGATTCACATTCCTTTACAGCTTTGGGTAGGGCGTTCCACATTGATGTGGCATAATTGCTAAATGTGTTTAGTCCCTTGTTTAAGCTTTTGGAAGTATTTTGACATGTACATGGGTACCTTGGTCGTGTAGTGTATCTTGTAGACCAGGCCCATTGCAAGTTGCTGTACTCTGTCGTCTACTCTAAGCCATCCTAGGTTGTCAAAGTGGGCAGGGGTGAGGTGGCTTCTAGGAGTAAGGTCAAGTAGTAGTCTGACCAGTTTGTTTTGAGATGTTTGTAATTTTGTTTTTAGCGCCTTTGAGGTGCTTTGGTACCATGAGGTGCAAGCATAGTCGTAGTACCCTTGAATGAGTGCTCCTGCCAGAGTCTTCAGGGTATTCTTGTTTACCAGAGAGGAGATCCGGTACAAGAATCGAGTTCGTTGGTTGACTTTTTTTATTACATTGGATGCCATTTTGTCACAGGAAAGATTTGCCTCTAGGATGGAGCCCAGGTAGGTAATTTCATCTTTCCTTGTGACAATATTGTCACCCACTGTAACTGAGAAGCCGTCGGTCTTGCTGAGTTTGTTATTTGAACCGAAGAGAATGGACTCTGTTTTGCCCATGTGTAATGATAGTTTGTTATCAGCGAGCCATATGCAGATTTTGCGGAGGCGTCTTGTTCACCGCAGAGGAGCGAGTCTCTGGGCGTTCGCGTCCGTGAAGCGTGGATTTGTTGCACACTAAACAGATCAGACAGACTTCTTGCGATTTGTTGTATTGTCTGTTTTTCTTTCTTTCTTTTTAGTTTTTCTTTTTTAGGGAAGCAGGCTTGTGACTAGAAGGTCTCTAGTTTGAATCCGTGGACCTGTGGGGGGAAATGTAGGCGGGGGAAATCAATTCAAAACACTCTCTACTTAACTGCAAGATGCCCTGGAGCAAGGCACTTCACCCCATTAACTGTTCTCATTGGAGCTGCTCAGTTAGGTGTGTTGGGTATAGCTCCTGCCATTGCCCTTGAGCAAGGTACTGGCATTAACACGGAGTTGGTCCCCGGGCGCCGCACTGTGGCTGCCCACAGCTCCTAAATAGTTAGGACGGGTCATTTCATATGTGGAGCTTTGCTCTGAGGCCTCTGTTCACACCCCTTCCTCCCTCCTGTATCCTCCCCTTCCTATCCCCTCCCTCCATCCTGTATCCTCCCCTTCCTCTCCCCTCCCTCCCTCCTCTATCCTCCCCTTCCTCTCCCCTCCCACCCTCCTGTATCCTCCCCTTCCTCCCTCCAGTATCATCCCCTTCCTCTCCCCTCCCTCCATCCTGTATCCTCCTCTTCCTCTCCCCTCACTCCTTTCACCTGTTCGCCCCTCCCTACAGCCCCAGCCCCCTTTTCCCAGAAAGCTTAACTACTTAAACGTGCCGACGGTTTAGAAAATGTTACCATAGATGGTTTCGCCTCTCAATGGCCGGACAAATCACCACTGACGCTGAACATATCTATGAAACCCCCTGTCAATCATCTGCCCCTTACTTAGATGTTTTGTACACTTGATCTCAAGAAGGTGCTGAATGAGCTCAGGGTCAATGTTAGCGTGGTGTTATTCACCGTCAAACATTAATCATAACAATTTACTCAAGCCTAGTAACAGACACAATATTTCGGACACTGGGAATACATTCCCTGAGATTCATAGATGGCCCTAGATACCAGGAACATGGGAATGGACCTTGTTGTAGTGGAGCAATCTTTCATTTACCTAGGTATGTATTTTTAGGGGAATTTTCTGAAAATATGGGTTACACCACACATATCATTTTCAAATGATACACACACCTACTCATAATATGACAACAACAACAATGCAGCATATTCTCACATGTATTCATATGCTAAGAAAGGTTGCCAGTTCACCAGTACATGGGAAATCCAACACGAGGTTGCCACTCATGAGAATAGCCTGAATGCTGTGGGGATCTCTAGCAATCACCCAAACTACCGGAGACAGAATAGGGTAAGTAAGGGAAATAACAGCCAACAGCGTCCACAGCACCAGTCACCGAGCACCACCTCTGGAAGAAACGTAGTTTTTTGAGAGAAAATGGGCCGGAGCGAGCCTTTTGAGACACGGAGAATGTTCTAATCTGATCCGGGGTAACGGGTCTCATTGTCATTCACCCCCTGTGACGCTTATCCCCTAAAAGCAAAACAAACAAGACGGTGACAGACAGACAGAATTGGTTTACGACCCACTTTTCAGGGAACAATCAATTGCATGATAAATTACATTTATAAACAGTCCTAGTAACATATTAGCGTGGTTAGATTGAATTATGACCTCGTGCTAAAATCCACTTGTATCGTAATTACTTATTGATGTGCTTGTGTGGATGTACGTGCGGTGCGTGTGCGTGTGCGTGTGTGTGTGTGTGTGTGTGTGTGTGTGTGTGTGTGTGTGTGTGTGTGTGTGTGTGTGCTCATTACGGATTCAACTATTGGCTGCAAACCCAAACTGTTTTTTTCCCTTCTATTTGAAATCATATTATCAATGCAATGATATGCTAATGAGCCTCCTTTCATGATGCGAATATGCATTAATTGAATGTAAAAAGACCTCCACGGGTCTACAAATTGCTTTGGGGTTCTATTCCCTCTCACAGGGATGCATTTGTCACACAGAGAGATAGAGAGAGAGAGAGAGAGAGAGAGAGAGAGAGAGAGAGAGAGAGAGAGAGAGAGAGAGAGAGAGAGAGAGAGAGAGAGAGAGAGAGAGAGAGAGAGAGAGAGAGAGAGAGAGAAGGATGGAGGGAGCAGTAATGTGAGAAGCTGCTGGTCGACAATATAATTGCTATCAGACTAGGCAAAAGAGCTGCTCTTGGAATTGCACACATTTATTTATTCTTCCTGATGTGAGTTTGTTTTGAGAGTGTAGGTAGATTGGTGGGGAGGTGTTGGTGCTGCTGACCACACCGCAGATGCACAGTATGCTATAGCTTCTAGCTATATAATCATGTTATGGTATTGTACATTTCTCCAGACCTCTCTTGCAGCAATAGCCACCCATCCCCCCTATCCCCATTCAACTACAATCCACACGTCAGACCAAATAAAGTAATTTAAACAAAGCACAACACCAAGTGGGGCTCATTTGCCTAGGAGTCACTGTTTGACACCATTACAGATTCTACCTTTAACGGAAAACAATAACAACAATAAAAACAGAAATGAAGAACACCAGTGGTGGAAGAAGTACACAGTTCCTTTACTTAAAGCAAAAGTAGAAATACTCAGAGAAAATGCGTACTCTGGTCAAAGTAAAATTCCTCCATTCAAATTTTACTTAAGTAAAAGTAGAGACGTATTTGCTATTGAATGTACTTAAGTATCTAAAGTAAAAATACATATTCTACATGACGTTTGTGTATCCATTGACCCATATAGGTTGTGTTAAATTAGTATGTGGTCCAGTTATGCTGCTCTGATTAAAGGTTGTGTTAAAGTGGTATGTGGGCCAGTTATGCTGAGGTTATGTTAAAGTGGTATGTGGTCCAGTTATGCTGCTCTGATTACGTCCTCTTGAAGTTAACAGGCTTCAAATGTGAAAGTATATATTCTTCATACATTTCCTATTTTGTATATTGTGACGTACGTGGTTTGGTCATTATGAATATTACCGTATTTTTAACACCATGTAAACATCAGGTTAGTATAGGTAAGTAATTCTGGTATTTATTATTTGTATATGGTGTGTGTCACCTTTATATATATCCATTTTCTTTCTCCCTTTCCCATGTGCCGCCCGTCTCTCTGATTGTGCTGATTGCCTGAGGAGTGGCAGCTGCGAGCAATCAGCCTCAGTGGACGGGTGGTTAAAACCTGGAATGCGACACACATTCGGGGTGCCTCATTGTGTCATTGCCACAAACCAGAGTGGAGTGTGGGGTTGCCTCTTTTTGCCACTTTGTGTGGATTAGCCATTGTGTGGTCATATATATATTGTTGGCCTCTGTGCCATGTACCACTATTGAGTGAGTATATATATATATATTGTTGGCCTCTGTGCCATTTGCCTATTGAGTGAGTATTATATGGTTGGCCTCTGTGCCTATTGCCACTGTGTGTGGATTAATACATGTGTTTACCTTATTGTATTACCCTATTTGTTCTCCCCTACCCTTTCCCGGATTGTGTGTTGTTGTGGGTTTCATTCCCCATTGTAAATAAATATAATTTTACCTTTGGAAAACGTATGGTTTATTGCCTGCCGGGACCTGTCCATTAAAGCATGCACTGGACGGGCAGAAGCTGTGGGAGATACGACTCCCTTTCCCCCTCTCTCTTTGATCTCTCTCACCCATCTTTCCTTCCTTCCCCCATACCTCCCCCACTCCTTCCTACCCCCCTTACCCACCTTTCCATATGTCCCCAAAGATGTCACATTCCTTGACCCCCACGCTTTCCAGTTGTGTATAAAGATGTTCCAAGATCCGGTGGGTGGGTCTCTCTTCCCTGGTGTCCTAGCTAAAACACCTTGTTGAGAGTCATCCAGCCTAACTCTTACTCTTTTGTATTGATTGACTTTGATTGAGTTAATAAATCATATTAACCAGGTCTCTTTGTACTGAGTAAGTGTTGAATGTCGGCTATTGCGTATTGGCTAGACATCATAACACAGACTACACAGTATATAGAAGAATAAATAAACCGCTGACAAAACAGGATCCGTGTATCAAGCTGGTGTCAATGAGTCAATCATTCCCATGGATGACGGAGGAGCACACTCATGATTGTCAACACCGCCACTTGCTCTCTACTGATATATATCTATCTAAGCTGGAGAAGAAAAAGAAAAAAAAACAATTTAATAACAATCAGTAGCCTACACTTTTGTAACACTTTACATTCCATTAATCAAACAAACGAAGGCTGTCACTGATATGGTTCCTCTCCTGAGTGAAACAAGAACATAAATCATTACATTTCATTATTTACAGTCGGTTTTTCACTGGCATTCTCTTACAAGAAAACAAACAAAATGTGACGCTTGGTCACTACTCACACTGATGTGGTTTCTCTCCCAAACATAACCTTTGTGAACTTATTCAATTTGTCCTTAGTTACTGGTTTGGTAAACACAGCCACCATTTGATCTGTGGGGCAGTATCGCAAACAGATCTGTCCATTTAGTACTGTAGATCTGACAAAATGGTACTTTATGTCTATGTGTTTGCATCTTTGTCTGCGGACTGGGTTCTTAGCTAATCCAATGGTTCCCTGATTGTCCTCATGGACAATGGGTGGTGCATACTTACATGCATCCATATGTGTCAGCAGTTGTACCAGGTGTAAACACTCTTGGGTGGTTGCAGCTAGTGCCATGTACTCTGCTTCACATGTGGACAATTCCACCGTCGTTTGCTTTTTGGTCTTCCATGAGACCAATGGACCAGTCTCATGTAGACTTACACAGTACCCTGTTGTGCTACGTCAGTCTGTGACATCTGCTGCCCAGTCCACATCACTGTAAGCCTGTAACCTCAAATCAGAATTACACTATTTGTAACACAACATTTTATCACTGGTGCCCTTTAAGAACCTCAATACATGCTTGACAGTGGCCCAATGTTCCTCAGTTGGTTTGTTAAAATACTGAGACAGTTTACTCACTATGAAACAAAGATCTGGCCTAGTACACATAGTAAGATAGATTAGGCTACCGACCACCTCTCTGTACCGGGTGACATCACTCATTAGTCCTGCCCCTTCAGTGTAATTGAGTGCCCGCTCACAAGGTGTTGATCTGGGTTTACAGTTCTGCATGTCAAACCTCTCTAGCATGTTCTTTACACACTGCTTCTGTGACATTGTCACACATCCATCACACTGTTCAAAGTCGATTCCTAGGAAGTGTGTCAATCTTCCCATATCCTTCATCTGAAATTTCTTTGTGAGCATCTCTTTTACAACATTCATTGCATTTTCATTACTGGCAGCAAGAACCAAATCATCAACCCATATAATCATGATTACCTTCTCATGTTCAGTTTCTCTTGTATATACACAGTGATCTGCAGGGTTTTGCACAAACTCATTCACAATTAGATAGTCATGTAACATGTTGTTCCAATTCCGGCCAGACTGTTTTAGACCATACAGTGACTTCTCTAGTTTACACACCAATGTCTCTGTGCCAGATGTCTGTTCATAACCCTCTGGCTGTTCCATGTATATCTCATAATCTATCTGTGTATGTAGGTAGGCAGTTTTAACGTCCATCTGATGTAAAATCAAATTATCCTTTGCTGCTTTCTGCATCAACACTCTAACACTGGTCAGATCGGCTGTGGGAGAAAAAGTCTCTCCATAGTCAACACCCCTTCTCTGACTGTAGCCTTTAGCAACATATCGTGCCTTGTATTTTTCTGAACCATCTGCATTTTTCTTGATAGTATACACCCATCGACCCCCCACTGCAACTTTGCCCTGTGGCAAGTTGGTCAAAGTAAATGTACAGTTCTCTCTCAGTGATTGCATTTCATCCTCCATGGCACTGACCCATTATTTTGATTTGGGTGACTTCACTGCATCACTGAAGGTAAAAGGTATGTTACACAACATCTTGTAACAATAATCAACATTAACCTGTGTCTGATTCTGACTTCCTACTTCATATACACTATCACCAAAATATATACACTATCACCAAAATAATCGGGCTTCTTCCGGTCCCTGGAAGGATAGCGTGGAGACTCCTGTTTGACCTCCTGTTCCTCTTTAGCCTGATCCTGGCTGTTCTCTGGCCTGGTCACAGGAATCTGCTGTTTAGCAGTCTCTGGACTAGCATCCATTTGCTTGCTTGTGCTAGCCCTAAGTGGCCCACCAAAGTCCTCATCATCTATGGATATCTCAGTCTGTGTCTGCTGCTCACCTACTGTTTTTGGCATAAATCTGACCAGTCTGTGCTTCCTCACCTTTCCACTGTCGGGGTAGAAAACCAGGTAAGCTGGACTCTTCTTGTCGTGCCCGACAAAGAAGCCCTTCTCACTCCTAGGGCCTAACTTTTTCTTGTGCTGTCTGTAGGCATAACACAGAGTTCCAAACGTCTGCATCCTAGACATATTAGGCCGTTTCCCTGTCAGCATCATGTAAGGTGTCTGTTTAGTGCGATTGTTAAAACATCTATTTCTAACTTGAGATGCAGTCTGTACTGCATAAGGCCATACCACTTTTGGGAGCTTGCTCTCTAATAGCATGCATCTAGCCATGTCAAAAAGAGTCCTAAACTGGCGTTCTGCAGTAGCATTCTGATGTGGTGAATATGGTGATGACGTCTCATGTCTTATACCATTTTTCCTCAGTGTATTCTGTACCATTATCAGACCGGATGCATCTGATCCTCCCATATGAGGCAGTGTCAGCTATGAACTGCTCTGTTGCTTGCACAGTATCACTCTTATGCTTAAGATGATAGATGAACACAGTACTTGTGTAGTCGTCAGTAAACGTAAGTGTAAATCTATGCCCATCTATGGGCACTGGGTCAATAGGACCCGCTAGGTCTGTGTGCACCAACTCTAGAGCCTTTTTGGCTTTCACATCAGGCTTCCTGTTGAAGCTCTGTACAAACTTTCCCTGAGTGCACACTTCACAGTTCAGGTTAGACTTGTAAATGTTTCCCTTAATGGTCATTCCATCAACAACATTCTGGAGTTTCTCAACATCAGCATAATTGCAGTGTCCTAGAATTTCATGCCATGTCTGTATATCAAAACAGCCCTTGCTCTGATCACATTGGTCATTCACTATGGGCAAATAATATAGCCTATTATGCTCATGGATGTGAAATTCAGTACCGTCTCTGTGCTGTAGGATGTCTTCTCCTTGTCTGAAGATCACAGTGGCTCCAGTGTCAGTGGTGGCTGCTCTCACAGAGTAGATGTCCTGCGGGAATGAGGGGATGTACAGCGCCCCTCTCAGTGTTGTAGTCAGTCGCCTCCCTCTGCTGTCCATCAAGCACACCTCCGCGTCCCCTCTGCGCTCTGCGACCCCGTTGCTCCTCGTGCCATCAGCCAACTCCACGCAGTGAGACTCGGCCTGGAATCTGTCATCGAACACTTTGAACTTGACCAGGTCGGTGATTATATGCGCAGTCGCACCGGTGTCCACCATCAGGCCCCTCGTCTTAACACTGCGTCCTGGCTCGCCTTCCCTCGCCAGAAACGCATATGTGTTGTCATGACAAATCACTTGCACAGACACGCCTCGCGCATCGTTCTGCTCCGGTCTCCGTCTGCAGGTCACCCCTTGATGTGTGGAGCTTCTACAGTGGTGACACCACAGCTTGCGTCGACAGGTCCTTCTCATATGTCCACTTAGGCCACATCTGTAGCATATAATGTCTGTACGCTGTGAGCTCTGAATGCGTGCGCTTTCGGCATTCTGTGCACCCCGGTCAGACAGGGCTTGGGCTCGCATAACATTGTCATCCGACGTGGTAACGCGCATTTTTTCAGTGTCCTCAAAACTCCTGAGCTTCGTCTTAAACTCAGAAAACAGTATAGTCTCATCACTCTGTGACATGTATCGCAAAGGGTTTAAATGTCTCGGGCAGTCCTTTTAATACCATAGCCACAAGTAGGCTATCACTCAAAGTTTCATTTGCGGTTCTCAGTGCAGTTATTGCCCTTTCTGCCCGAATAATATAGTCTGTCACTGTTTCACTGGTCGTCATGATTCTAGCGCCCTGGGCCCATAACCTGTTGAATGTCGGCTATTGCGTATTGGCTAGACATCATAACACAGACTACACAGTATATAGAAGAATGAATAAAACGCTGACAAAACAGGATCCGTGTATCAAGGAAGCAACAATTTTATTTTGTGAAGGTCGCTCTTAATATACACACTCAGCTGGTGTCAATGAGTCCATCACTCAGCTGGTGTCAATGAGTCAATCATTCCCATGGATGACGGGAAAGCACACTCATTATTGTCAACAGTAAGTTATTAGCTTCGGCTATATTTTCAATCACAAAGCCACTCAGTGTGCAGTATTAGAACTCAAGGAGGGAAGGTAGCAGACGCTCTAGCCTCTCAGTGTGTAGTATTAGACCTTGAGGGGAAGGTAGCGGATGCTCTAGCCGCTCAGTGTGTAGTATTAGAACTCAAGGGGGGAAGGTAGCGGACGCTCTAGTTGCTCAGTGTGCAGTATTAGACCTTGAGGGGAAGGTAGCGGACGCTCTAGCCGCTCAGTGTGTAGTATTAGACCTTGAGGGGAAGGTAGCGGACGCTCTAGCCGCTCAGTGTGTAGTATTAGACCTTGAGGGGAAGGTAGCGGCCGCTCTAGCCGCTCAGTGTGTAGTATTAGACCTTGAGGGGAAGGTAGCGGACGCTCTAACCGCTCAGTGTGTAGTATTAGACCTTGAGGGGAAGGTAGCGGACGCTCTAGCTGCTCAGTGTGCAGTATTAGAACTCGAGGGGGGAAGGTAGCGGACGCTCTAGCCGCTCAGTGTGTAGTATTAGACCTTGAGGGGAAGGTAGCGGACGCTCTAGCCGCTCAGTGTGTAGTATTAGACCTTGAGGGGAAGGTAGCGGACGCTCTAGCCGCTCAGTGTGCAGTATTAGAACTCGAGGGGGGAAGGTAGCGGACGCTGTAGCCGCTCAGTGTGCAGTATTAGACATCTAGGGGAAGGTAGCGGACGCTCTAGCTGCTCAGTGTGTAGTATTAGAACTCGAGGGGAAGGTAGCGGACACTCTAGTCGCTCAGTGTGTAGTATTAGAACTCGAGGGGAAGGTAGCGGACACTCTAGTCGCTCAGTGTGCAGTATTAGAACTCGAGGGGAAGGTAGCGGACGCTCTAGCCGCTCAGTGTGTAGTATTAGAACTCAAGGGGGGAAGGTAGCGGACGCTCTAGCCGCTCAGTGTGTAGTATTAGAACTCAAGGGGGGAAGGTAGCGGACGCTCTAGCCGATCAGTGTGTAGTATTAGACCTTGAGGGGAAGGTAGCGGACGCTCTAGCCGCTCAGTGTGCAGTATTAGACCTTGAGGGGGGAAGGTAGCGGACGCTCTAGCCGCTCAGTGTGTAGTATTAGAACTCAAGGGGGGAAGGTAGCGGACGCTCTAGCCGCTCAGTGTGTAGTATTAGAACTCAAGGGGGGAAGGTAGCAGACGCTCTAGCCGCTCAGTGTGCAGTATTAGAACTCAAGGGGAAGGTAGCGGACGCTCTAGCTGCTCAGTGTGCAGTATTAGAACTCAAGGGGAAGGTAGCGGACGCTCTAGTCGCTCAGTATGCAGTATTAGACCTTGAGGGGGGAAGGTAGCGGACGCTGTAGCCGCTCAGTGTGCAGTATTAGAACTCGAGGAGAAGGTAGTGGACGCTCTAGCCGCTCAGTGTGCAGTATTAGAACTCGAGGGGAAGGTAGTGGACGCTCTAGCTGCTCAGTGTGCAGTTTTAAAACTCGAGGGGAAGGTAGCGGACGCTCTAGCCGCTCAGTGTGCAGTATTAGAACTCGAGGGGAAGGTAGCGGACGCTCTAGCTGCTCAGTGTGCAGTTTTAAAACTCGAGGGGAAGGTAGCGGACGCTCTAGCTGCTCAGTGTGCAGTTTTAAAACTCGAGGGGAAGGTAGCGGACGCTCTAGCCGCTCAGTGTGCAGTATTAGAACTCGAGGGGAAGGTAGCGGACGCTCTAGCTGCTCAGTGTGCAGTATTAGAACTCAAGGGGAAGGTAGCGGACGCTCTAGCTGCTCAGTGTGTAGTATTAGAACTCGAGGGGGGAAGGTAGCGGACGTTCTCCACGGAGCTCCTCCTGCATACAGAATGAGGAGGAGGGGGGAGTACCTGTGTGTTCCCGGCCTCAGATAGGCACAAGTCTCTCGTGGGCTGGCTGCCACACAATGCCTGTGTGTGTGTGTGTGTGTGTGTGTGTGTGTGTGTGTGTGTGTGTGTGTGTGTGTGTGTGTGTGTGTGTGTTGTGTGTGTGTGTGTGTGTGTGTGTGTGTGTGTGTGTGTGTGTCGTTTGAACATTCTAGAACCGTAGCAGGAGGAGGCAACACAAATTCCCCTGTCACCTCTGTCAAAGAGAGAGAGGGGAGGAGGAGAATGGAGGGGGGGGGGGTGTTGTGGCAGGCAGAGGATGGGGCTTGAGGGTGCTTGTGTGTGTATGTGTGTGTGTATATGTGTGTGCGTGCGTGTGTGTGTGTGTGTGTGTGTGTGTGTGTGTGTGTGTGTGTGTGTGTGTGTGTGTGTGTGTGTGTGTGTGTGTGTGTGTGTGTGTGTGTGTGTGTGTGTGTGTGTGTGTGTGTGTGTGTGTGTGTGTGTGTGTGTGTGTGTGTGTGTGTGTGTGTGTGTGTGTGTGTGTGTGTGGACACGCAGAGTCAATGAGCAAAAGTGAAATCAGAGACATGGAGGCAAAGTGAACGAAGGGTAGAAGAGAAAGAGAAAAGAGAGAGAGATCGAGGGAGAGAGAGAGAGAGGATCGAGGGAGAGAGAGAGAGAGAGAGGTAGAGAGAGAGAGAGAGAGAGAGAGAGAGAGAGAGAGAGAGAGAGAGAGAGAGAGAGAGAGAGAGAGAGAGAGAGAGAGAGAGAGAGTGTATTAGCCTATTACTCCTGGCAAACTGGCAGACACTCTGTATTAGGACATGACCTCCATACCACGGTTTGAGATCACTCCCCCCCCTCTCCGCTCTCTCTCTCTCATCTCTCTCTCTCTCTCTCTCTCTCTCTCTCTCACTCTCTTCTCTCTCTCTCTCTCTCTCTCTCTCTCTCTCTCTCTCACTATATCTCTCTCTCTTTCTCAGCCCTATCTGTCTTTTCTCTCCATCTCCTTTTCCAAATCCACAGATCAAAGACACATCAAAAGTATAAACAGATTGCGGTCAGGTGGCGTAGCGGAGATTGCGCTCGTCACCAATGCAAGAGGCTGCTGGTCTCGACTCCCGGAGTCAGCATTGCCTTGGCTCGGGCTGATCGCTATACTAACTCGTTTGGCTGGGTTAGGGGGAGGGGAGCCGTGGGGTGGTGATCTGGCGTTGTGGACAGCGACGCCTACAGGTCAGGTCTGGGCGCTTGCTCAGCGGAGGCAGGACTTGAGGAAGGCAGCGTGACCTCCCACGCGTTACACTTCACCAAAGAGAGCCTCGCTGCCAGGTGAGAAGAGAGCCACTGGCTGTCGCCCGCACGTGTCGGAGGAAGCGTGCGGATACTTCAGGGTTCCCTTGTACCGACCAGTAGGAGAACATTGCGCACAACAAGCAGGTAGGGGGAGGGGGGGAAATTGGCACAACGACTAAATTGGAACAGGGAGAAAACAGAGATAAATCGGAGAAGGAGAGATACAAAATATATATATATAAACAGATTATGAATTAAATAATATGAAATTATGACAGCATTAGAAACCAAAGTCCAAAAAACAAGTAGCCTACATGTAAAATAACACATAAAAGCAAGGCCATAGCAATAGACAAGACTTGAGTTGTGATTTAGAAGATACAACTATTGTATTTCTGATTGTTCTCTCTCTCTCCTCTCTCTCTCTCTCTCTCTCTCTCTCTCTCTCTCTCTCTCTCTCTCTCTCTCTCTCTCTCTCTCTCTCTCCCCCATCCCTGTTTTACCGAAGACCGGCGAGGTGCCTTTTTGGGGATACTGGGGTGGATACTGAAGTGGGCCAGACGAGGAGATTCGGGAGCTTATTCCTCCCCGATACGAGGGCGGCCTCACGCCTGTCGCGGCCCAGGTGGTCGAACAGACAGCCGCGTTGTGTGGGGAGCCAAGGAAGAAGAGGGAGAGAGAGGAAGAGGGAAGAAGCTGAAGTTCACTAGTAGTTTATCAGTATATCGTACTGCCAGGACATGCAGCACATGCTCTCTCACAGTCCAGGGGAATCCAGGTCCTACAGCGGCAGAAACAGGGCCGGCAAACCACAACTGGCAGCGATTCAACGAATTGCTCTGCCTTATATACAGGTCTATAGAAACATCTGTAGCTACGTGACTGACAGGAGTGGGTCTGGCTGGGAAAATCAGCTGCTCTGCTGCAGAAGACAGAGTCGAATGAAGAGTGTTTCATGTACCTCGAGACTCTAGAGGGCGATCCTCTCCTCCCTCTCTCTGCCCTCTGTCTCTGTTTCTCTCTCTCTCTCCCTCTCTCTCTCACTCTCTCTCTCTCTCTCTCTCTCTCTCTCTCTCTCTCTCTCTCATCTCGTCTCTCTGTCTCTCTTTCTATCTCTCTCTCTCTCTCTCCCTCCCTCTCGACGTCCTTCTCTCTAGATGACCTTTGCTCCTGCTATCCTTTCCTCAGTAGAACAATTGATTGATTGATTGATTGATCGATTGATCGGTCAATCATTGAACTTCATGAATCCTCCAAGAGGGAAACCTGGTCGCCACACGCCATAATACTGTGGAACAACGATCCCCTCCCCCCCTCAATCTCCCAGTCATGTTCCAACCCCCCCCCCCCCCCCCCCCCCCACCATTCCCCCCTTTGTCTCTCACCCGATACCATCCCCCCTCCTTTCTAACTCGTCCATCCCCCCTCCTGCCCCCGCTCCAATCCAATACCTGGGCCATCCTACCCACAATCCCTTTCTCTCCACTATAAAGACTTACGTCTTACTGGATTCTAGGAGCTCTCTGAGGATATGTCCGGCCAGTATCCAATTTGAGTAATCCGCCGTGAAGCTTGATTGACTTGTACCTGTTTGGGTTTAATAAACCTGTGTTTAACCAAGTCTATAATTATTTGACTAAGTACATTCATTGATCCGGTTATATTCCTCTACAATACAAACAACAATCTCATACAGACAAATATTGCACTATATCAGAACGTGATTAAGAGGCTCTGGCAGGATTTCACAGCTCAGGCAACTGGTGCAATAAATTAATTTCATCCAATCAATACAATATACACTGGTGCAATAAGTTTATATCATTTAATCAATACAATGGGATGTAAAAGACACAACAACAACCAAAGATACATCACTAAACACCAATAAACCTACCTAGTACAGGGCTATAGTGTCTCAGGATGTAGAGTGGTCGTCTGGTAATCGGTAGTTTCCCGGTTTGATTCCAGCTCCTCCCGGCAGTGTGTCAAAGTGTCCTTGAGCAAGACACGTAACCCCCTAACTGCTCCCGAAGAGCAGCTTGGCACCTTGCATGGTTGCCTCTGCCGCCAGTGAATGGGTGAATGTGAGGCATACGCTGTAAAATGCTATATAAATGCAGTCTATTTACCTATAGTATAGTAAGTGCACTGACTTCCTAAGACTATATCCAACATCTACAAAACGATATACCATGTCATCGCATTCAATTTCCCATTGAGGTGGGGGCGTGAGGTTAGGGTTAAGATAGGGGTGTGGTTTATACATGAGTTTTTAGGGAGTCCCTAACTACATTGTAACGTTCTGACGGCCCATCGCACCTCGCAGCACATTTGCCCTTGTCTGTCGCCGTCACGCTGTATTATTGTCTATCAACCAACACATCGGTTGAAAGCTAAAATGGCCGATTGACACCCACTTGGCCTATTACGTGCTTCCAATTTTGGGTTCTGTTCCGTTAGTGGCTCTGCTTGGCATCACACTGCACTATCTCGCGTACGTGCACGCGTACTGAATAAACCACAAATGTACCTCTAATACCAGTATTAGTCTGACCACACCCCTCATCAGCTTACCTTCATAAGCAGGTGTGTGGTCACCTGCTCTCCTCCTTCTCGCTTTCACCACAAGGAATAAGTGCCTCGGTAGATCCCCACACTTGACACCATGATGGAAGAAATTGGATTAGGAACAGCTTTGGGAAACAAGGATACGTTGACATCATATCTTTATTTTCTCTCTCACTATTTTTCGAGAAAATACGGCGATATTGTCTTCGTACTGGAGTGTCTAGAAGATGATGATCATTCTAAAAACCCTCCACCGGTTTTCGTATTGGGAGCACGCCGCTGCATGCTTCTCAACTGCAGTTCCTTGCTGTGTTTGTTGGGGTGAAACCTGTCAGGCCACAGCTGAACTGTCGGACATGCCGCTGTTGTGAGAAGCGGTGCGTTCCAGGTTGGGTGAGTAGTGTTTGCTGGCGGGCTCCACTTGTCTGTTAGTACTATGGGGGCTACTTGACAAAGTTTATGGAAACCGGCCCCAGGCTAGGGTCCTTTGTTCAGCCACCTAGGCGACAGAAGGCCTTGGTCTGAAGACCATTATAGTTTTAACTAGTGGGCCGCGACCATTGACACTGGTGATCCCTGTGTGTTCTGGACGAGTGGATTCTCTCTGTCACCGTGTTAAGGCCCCATCTTTCATATCCAAATGAGAGTATTCCTTCACGAGGGGATATGTGCATGTAATGTGCGATAGCGGCAGATTCATGTTCAAAGTCAGCTACACAGGCCAGTTGGTACTGTGCTGATTCCGTCGGGTGTGGTAAAGTCACCATTGTGAAGCGGTGTTGACATCTTGTTTTCTCTCTTCTCTTAAAAAGTGAGGAGAGGTTCAGAACGGCGGCCTGTCTGGGTGAGTGTTATGTCATTGTTTACATGTTCATAGCTTACGGTTAGCCAGTTAGCCTGCTGGATCGCTGCATGGCCTGCTTAGGGCCTACTATTAGCCAGTCAGCTGTTAGCTGCGGGGCTAGCATGTCGTGGTCGCTAGGTAACGTTAGCTTGCTGCTATAGGCCATGGCTGGCGCGGGGTAGCTTAGCTTCTCGCGCGCCGCCGTGAGCTCGCTTCTGATCGCGTGCGTCGTTAGCTCGGCGTCTCGCAAGCAGAAGCAGTAGCACCCGAACGGTTGGAGCGGCCGTTAGCTTGATGCTATTCTGTTGAACGTGCTTTGATTTTAACATGTTTTACACTCTTGACCGCGACGTCATCCTTGACAGGGGATGTTTCGTCGACCCTGCCCTGAGCCTGGACGGCAAGGTTGCATCAACGGGGGACTGTAGTACGGGTTGGGGCGGTGACGCTACCCAGTTCGGACAACACAGGAGCGGCTGTGTTCCTACGGTGTCTGTGACTGCACTTCGCTGATCTGCGTTCCGGGTAGGAACGGGGTTGACCAGACCTCATAACACGTCTTCTGGTTTTACTTTGCTAAATGTATTGTGAATAACGGTGTTTTTTCCCAAAACGTGTGTTGTTGCAATGCATTTAGGATACGTTGCGGGTTATGTGTGAGCTGTTTTTTGTCACTGGCAGTTAGCTTCTCCGTGCAAATCGGGATGTAATGATCTGGTTGTTGTGTGAGAAACATCATGGTGTTTATATGTACCGTGTACTCACAACTAAGGTAACTAACCTATGAAGCTATGCTTGGTGACAAGTGAGGTAAAAGAATGTTCTTTCTCAGACTGTAATGACAATGAACAGTGTGTTCACACATTAACAGGTTTTCCTGTTTTAACTGGCCGTATTGAGGGTAAAATAGGAGGATTGTGTTTCCCCCCCGGTTCCCTGGGGACTTTTTCATCCTCCTATCAGACATGTTGTGCATTAATTGTGTCTTTTGTGTGGTAGGGATACGATGTAACTCTTAGCTTGATTGCTGAGGTTGTGCAAATCTGCTGGAGAAACTTATTTCCTAAAGGGAAATTGGTTTGGTTGCTGTCATGTGTGCTTAGCAAGGCCTGTGGTCGATACTAATCAAGAATGATGTATTCTCTCATTGTGAAAAAAACGGCGTTCCTCTGTTGAGTGTTTTTTGCCATTTTTTGTAGGTGATGATGGGTTGTGTGTGTCATGTGACCTACAACTGGGTTGTACTGGCCACAGAAGCACATGTGTATGTTGGACCGGGGTTCTTAGAGCCCTCTCTATTCTGTGTTTTTCCTTAGTAAAAATCAGATAGCAGGTTAGCTCATGCGCTGTGTGGAGCTGTGAAACGCTTCATAGAGCTGACTATGACTGTGTCATATTCTCTTTTTGTCGTTACATCGTATCATGGGTGTGGGGTCGTAAAGGGGTGAACTGGTAACCTTTCCTCTCCCCATTGTTCTGTCGGTCAGGGGTACACCCCCTGTCCTCCAAGGTTCCCGTCACGTGGCGGTTCGGCACGTTACAGGGGGGGGGGGGGGGGGGGGGGGGGAGGGAGTTCCTGGTCCCACGGCCTGGTATATTGGGCGTGTGCACCGCAGGAATTCCCCCGCCATAGAGTACGTCACCGTGCGCGTCTCTGTTGGTAGGACTTCCGTGTGCTGTTCAGGTCCATGTGATGGATCTGTTTTCAGGGGGGGTGGTCAGGGCTCCTCCTCACCAAGCGCCTATTCAGGCCTTCTGTGAGTTCGGACTCCTTCTTCCATGTGAGGAAGCCTCCATCAGAGTACAGAGCCTTCCTCCTCAGATTGTCAAAGTGAGTGGACCCTCTAGAAGGGTCCTTTTCTATTGTATGTATATTCGATTCAATTCGTTTATCTTCCCCGGAGGCCCTAAAACCAGTTTTTTACATGGCTCAAGGTGCAATATATTCTTTTCAATCTGTACAGCTCGCGTGGGAAGTCTCTCTGGGGATCCCCGTCTCTTTCCTATGGGAGGGTGGTGGGATGTAAAAATGTGAAAAATTTTTACCCCGGCTGTGTAGACTGGGATACATACTGTTGATGCTTCCTTCTTTCTATTCCAGAAGTGTTGGAGTTAGGGAGTGTCACACCCCTCTTGTCGTTCCCCTGGGCGCCTTGGGGATTCAATGACAGGTCTAAATAGCCTGTTCATTGATGGGGGTGTGTCCCGACGCACGTATAGTGCTAGCTCGCTGTAAACAGGCGATTGACTGGCACGCCTTGGTTGCTTGTGGTTGAAACAGCGTTTTTATAAAGCAACTGAGATGGGGGTTTTTCCTCTTCCGACGACCACATCCCATGACCTGGGTGGGTTGTCGACGGATTCTCGTTCATGTCTGGGGGATGATGACGGGATGGATCTGAACATATGTGGTGGGGTCTCACGCCCTTGGGGTGGGCCACCAGGCGCGGTTCGTCCGAACGTCTGGGTGGCGCCTTCTTTTCATGTTAAGATCAACACGCATATCTGCCCTTCTCCTGGAGTAGGCATGTCGGCGTGGTTAGGGCACGGGACTGGTTCTGGTCACGCTGGTCCAGATCAGTTGAACCCGTTGTCCGCCGGGGATGCAGATCTGCTGTTCTGGTACCCTGAGGGACTTGGGATTTTTTCAGGGGGAAAAATGCCAGGTCGGTCTGGGTGTCACAGGGTTAAGCGCTATGGAGACCCTGGTTGGGTATGTTTTTACTCAGCACTGTCGTCATGGCTTACAGCCATGCCATTCTGTACGCGCTCGATCTCGTCGGATCTCGGCCGCTACACAGGTTGGTCCTGGTTAGTACTTGGTTGGGAGACCGCCTGGGAATACCAAGTACGGTGTGCTTAGGGGCTGGTTCTCCATTATTTTTCGCTCCTCTCTCACGCATGGCGAAGAGGGGCCTGTGGGGGTGGTTTTTTGACCTCCTCTGGTGACCCTGTGCTTCCCGTACCGCCAGGCCCGGTCCGAAGTGATGTTTGCGACCCGTAGGCCTGGGTTAACCATTTTTTGAAAACTGAAACACTTGTACTGCGGTATAGCCGGTGTATACCCGCAGGTGTGTTTTGGAGTTTTTTCTTGAGGGGTTATAGGAACAACCACCGCATTGGGTAACACCGAGGTGGTTGATTCCCTGGTGTGTTGGTGCAGTGTCAACTCCCGGGTTCACCGTTTGAGGGTGCCCCTGCACGTTCATGACGTCTGCCAATCGTGTCAGCCTTCTCTGCCTCGACCCCTCTGGGTGGGGGTTTTTAAATGGAGGCTTGGTCATGCAACAACGCCAGCATACGCCCCTTCCGCCGGGGCAGCTGTGTTCAGCTGTCCCCTCTGGCGCCTGTCTCGTCCGCAGTCTCCAGGCTAGGGTTAACAGCCTGTTGCCTGGTTTTTCCCCGGTGCGCTGCCTGCTTCCGTTGGTTAACCTTTTTGTGTGCTTACGGCCATGCTGACTGTCTGTTCTGCAGGGTCAGTGTGCCAGGCGGTGTACTGTTGGGGGGACGGGGCCCGCTCGGCTTACGGCCATACCGACCTGAACACGCCCGATCTCGTCCGATCTCGGAAGCTAAGCAGGTTCTGGCCTGGTTAGTACTTGGTTGGGATACCGCCTGGGATTACCAGGTGCAGTAACTGGGGGGCCTTTGTCCGAATACGCTGGCGATGTGGGGGGCGGGGCACTACGTGCCCACCTGGTGGGGTCTTGATGCTGGCATCATGGACTTCTCCGGGCCCCCATTCCAGGGAGTCCAGTCCTTTTGGTGGGTCTGGGTCTTCCTTCGCGCTCCGCTGCTACGGCCTTGCCACGGGGTTGGGTTTGCCCTTGACCCCGTGATTCTGGGGGCAGTAACGAGGTTGTTCCTCCGTTCGTTCCCGGGTGGCATGCGGGTTGTGCGTGTGTGTAGTCGTGGGGTCAAGCCACGGTCTGCTCACCCTGTGCGTTAAGTTGCTTGAGTGCCTCTTCGCACGGTCGGGTCCGTCGCCTTCCCGTGAAGCCCCTAATATGGGGGATGCCCTCCATTAGGGGGGGTCGGGGGGGCTCGGCCCTCCCTGTTCTGATGGTTTTGGGGGGCTGTCAGCGGGGTGTATTTGTCAGCCAGCGGCTCCGCTTGGCCTCCCATTGTGCAGTGTGATGCCAAGCAGAGCCACTAACGGAACAAAACGATAGGTTATGACTATAACCAAGTTCTGTCAGTTAGTGGTGACGCTTGGCATCAGACGGCCGCTGCAGCCCTTGACCTCACCTTGTGGTGAAAGCTTGGGAAGGAGGAGAGCAGGTGACCACACACCTGCTTATGAAGGTAAGCTGATGAGGGGTGTGGTCAGACTAATACTGGTATTAGAGGTACATTTGTGGTTTATTCAGTACGCGTGCACGTACGCGAGATAGTGCAGTGTGATGCCAAGCGTCACCACTAACTGACAGAACTTGGTTATAGTCATAACCTATCGTTATAAGACCAAACAGCCAACAAGCGTTAGTTTCTAAAAAAGTGTCCGCCTCGGGTTTCACCTCCCGGACCAGTCACTTCTGACAGTGAAAATGATTGACCATTTTTGTAGAAAATGAAATTCTGGAAATGACGATATTTCTGAGGATATAATGTTTTTTTCTCTGACGAAAGCTGCAGACTCGCTCAACATCTCCGGCATCGTGCCAATGCATTGGTGCCAATGGCCATTTTCGATAAACATACTTATACATACCATTAGAAAAACATTTTCTGTGGTATTGTTATCAACTTTGGACCTGTAGCCTACTAGATACGACTTCAGGCTATGGACCCACTGTGTTGTCCAGCTCATACCTCTCAGCTGGAACACTTTTGCAGGCATCTGTTTGCAAAATAATTCTGAAGTAAGTAAAATGAATTATTATTACAGTGTGTTCTAACCTCTGTAACTCTTTTACAGTAGCACTAAGAGTGATTATTCCTGTTGTGATCCCAGGAGACGCCGCTAAACAGCGTTTTAGTGCATTTCACTAGGAATCATGCCATTCCACGCTTGGATCAACAATCAATCTGAAATCAATGCTAGATTATCGGTATTATGTTTCATCATGCATGCATGAAAGGGTGGGGGGCGGGGTTTCTATGCTTCGATCGTCACCAACGGAATACGTTACACAGTACATGTACAGACACATCGCGGGGGAAGGAATTATCGGATCAACGCAAGATTGATAGCATATAGCCCTTACCTTGTCTAGGATGTACTGCAAAAAGAATATTCGAATTATCTGATCGCCATTCCAAGTATTGATGTCGGTCGTGTTGCCACCATAATCCACCAAAGAACATGAACATGCGGCCGGTATTGCACATCATTTGAAACTCTCTGTCTTTGGCTGTGCGTCGATCTAAAGTGTCCGGGCGGGGTTTTCCTTGTCGGGCAGGACAAGCGTTTATAACGCATGGATTGAGGACAATCAAGCACTCCCGGTTCATGTTCTTTGGTGGATTATGTTGGCAATAATTTTTGGAGTACATTCTAGTCAAGGTAAGGGCTATATGGTATCAATCTTGCGTTGATCCAAGAATCCTTTCACTGCAATCCGAGCGTATGTGTGTAATGTGTGTGTGTAACGTATTCCGTTGGTGACGATCAAAGCATAGAAAAACTACCCCCCCCCCACCCTTTCATGCATTCATGATGAAACATAATACCGATAATATAGCGTTGATTTCAGATTGATTGTTGATACAGGCGAGAAACTGCGCGGTTTTTAGTGAAATGCACTAAGCGCTGCATAGCATCGTTTTCTGGGATTAGACAGGATTACTCTAAAACTATATTTATATTCACCATGGTATAAAACGGCAATGTATGGATGACATATTTTTTTCTTTTTCACAAATTGAACGATAGATACTCGATGTCAAATGGGCAATAGTATTATATCCATAGCTATGATATAATATAGTTTGAGCCCTGCAAACACTGCCATGCATTCCTATACTTTAAAGCGGTGGCCTTCTTACCACACGGTACACAGCGCCATCTGCCGCTGATTGAGTTAAAGGTGCTGCTGAAAACACCATGGACAAGTATCTGAGGACAGAAGTTCACTACTTTGTCTCCCAGTGTTTCTGTGACGATACTGACCCATCCTCTTGTAATGAAGTAGTGATAAGCCTGCACTCCCTGACACTATCAGGTACAGACTAGTGGCTAATCAACCAATCATAAAGAAATAGTTAAATGAATCATGAAAAGATCACCACATATAATATTATTTTAGAGGGATAGATTTGGGACATTAGATCCTCTGACAAACTTTTATTGTCTGTCCCTAGAACCCGACTTGCAACCCGGGGTGATCATGCCTTTCAGGTAGCTGCTCCCATTGTGGAATGCCCTTCCTTTCTCTCTGAGATCAATAGAAACATGTGACTCTTTTAAAAAACAGCTAAAACGCTACTGTTCGATGGCGGTCGGGTGGCGTGGTGGAGATTGCGCTCGTCACCAATGCAAGAGGCTGCAGTCTCGACTCCCGGAGTCAGCATTGCCCTGCGGCTTGGGCCGGTCGTCATACTAACTCGTTTGGCTGAGTTAGGGGGAGGGAAGTCGTGGGTGGTGATCTGGCGTTGTGGACAGCGACGCCTACAGGTCAGGTCTGGGCGCCTGCTCAGCGAAAGGCAGAAAATGGTGAAGGCAGCGTGACCTCCCACGCGTTACGCTTCACCAATGAGAGTCCTCGCTGCCAGGTGAGAAGAGAGCCGTTGGCTGTCTCCACATGTGTCGGAGGAAGCATGTGGTGGACTTCAGGGTTCACTTGTACCAACCAGTAGGAGGAACATGCGCACAACAACCAGGTAGGGGAGGGGGGGAATTGGCATAACGACTAAATTGGGATGGGGAGAAAAATAGAAAATCAGGCAGAGAAAAAGAGGATTAAAAAGGAAAAAAAACGCTACTGTTCAGACAGGCATTTGTCTAGTCTTATCTTGGTTTTACTTTGTATTGGTGTGTTTGATTGGTTATATGTATGTTCTATGTATTGCTGATGATGTTTGATGTTTGCATTTTTTTCCGATTCTAGGGAGGATAGAAGCCTTGCATCACGTGTCCCCTCCGATACACGAGGAGGCAGCCTGTCACATCTTTTCACCTGCCAGCGCGGACTCTCATTGGCCAGGTGTAACGTGTGGGAGGCTCACACTACCCCCGCCATTTCCTGTCTCTGCTGTGCAGGCGTCCCCCAACCGACCTGTAGGAGTCGCTGTCCACAACGTCCAGATTACCACCCATCGACTTCCACCCGCTAACTCTGCCAATTGAGTTAGTATGACGGCCGGCCCAAGCCGGAGGCAACGCCGACAGCCGGATTCGAACCTGGTGTCTCTTGCGTTGGTGACGAGCGCAATGTCCGCTGTGCCACCCAGCCGCCCTTCTCCAGTTATTTTTTAAACGTCTTTGGTAACATGTAGAAGAGGACAGAAAGGCAGCCTCTGGTCGGGAAGAAAGGTGAAACAAATGTGTCATACAGTAGGGTCGTCGCCGTCGTGTGGTGTTCTCAAATCATTAAGTAATCGGTATTAACCATCCTGTTGTCTTCGGGTCAAAAATGACCCGCTACTGTGTTTAACAGCAGAGAAAATCCCCTAAATGTTCTTTTTCATTATTCATATTTCCATGGAAGCTGTACACCACCAGGGTACAAAGATTGACCCTGTGGTTAAAATCACACTCACAGAGTCAGTTACACTGTACAAAAACCACACACACACGCACGCACGCACACACACACACACACACACACACACACACACACACACACACACACACACACACACACACACACACACACACACACACACACACACACACACACACACACAATTGAGTTTCTGTGTGCTGCTGATTGATCTTAGACAGAACTAAAGCATTCTTGTGCAGGTGCAGCATCACCTTGCCACGACCCCATACACACAACTCAAGTTCAAACCATTTCAGACACAACATCAACATTTCTTGAAGGCATTGCTTTCTAATACCTCCACAGCGAGAGGCTCCCCCGGTTCTCTGTGCTGAAGCCACGAGTGCACATCTCACGGCTGAACCAAGAGCTGATTCTTTCAGATGTCCAGCTAGACACCTTTGATTTACTGTAGAAGACAAGGGGGTATCTGAAGAAGAAGATAGAGAGGAATTCACAATCCAGAGCAATGATGCATCATCTTCAGATGAAGAACCCCCCCCCCAAGCTGAACGAAGGCAGCCTTCAATCAAGAAGAAAGATAACACAAAGTCAGTCGTCCAGAGGTAACATGTGTTGACCTACTGTATATAAAGCAGCAAGCTGTGCAGGGAGATGTTTGTGTTCAGGTTGCCTGGCAACAGTCCAGGTTCAAGAGTTCAAGTTCAACTATTTATTGGCGTAGCTAAATAAATGATTAAATAAAGAAACAAATCCTAATCGATTGTCGATTATTACTATTAACTCATAAATGGCGATTGTAACTGTTTTATAAAAGCAATTTCACAGTCGAGGTTGTGCATCACGGCTGTGATTATCTTCCACCAAATAACAGCTGTGCTGATATTAAGTATAATCCCTCTCGTGTGATATTGCTTAAATATAACTGTCTCATCAGGATATTGGATCATCCGGGGTGTATTGGATTATATGGACTGTATAAATCAGAGCCTCTAGGTGGCATTAATAATTCACGCGTTAACAACTGGCGCTCTCGCCAAGACAAGTTGAGGCATATCTCCCACAAGACCAAACAGATGGCATTAGAATTAAAAATATTATATCAATAATTGCTTTCAAATAATAATCTTTAGGAAGGAGCCCTCAGTTTACATGCTGCTAATGCTTGGCCTAGAAATACATTTAATAATGTTTTGTTTTGTTACTTTTACATTTGATATTTAAGTACATTTGAAAGGTCCCATTGTATTTCCTTTGAACAAATTAAATAGGTCTTTGATGTCCCCTAAACATGTCTTTTAAGTTTTGTGCTGAAAACTATTACATATAATTATGCATAATAGAAGCCACTATACCCCTCTGTTTCAGGCTGTTTCTGTGTCTGTAACAGGCGAGCCTGTCATACAAATACAATAATTATTATAGCTGTACCGTCGAATGAAGTTCAAATCAAACTGTCAAACTAGGAGTTGCAGATGAAATATGACTCAAGATCCAGCAATACCATATCAAACGTACCACTAAAACAGAAACATATTTTAGATTAAACTTTAGGTAGAGACGTTTACGAGCAAGCCGCCATTTTGTGTTCACACACACAAGACACGGATGTGTATTGCAGTGAGGTTTTCCATGTGACATAACATTAAGACGGAAGTCCAAATGACACGATAAAAGGCACAGTTTCAGAATACAGGCTGAGTGTAAAATCTGACTGAGTTGTCTCCTGTCACAGTTTGAGTGTTAGTAGGCTATATATGGCAATATGGGGCCTTTAACACCAGATAAACACTTAAGT
Organism: Notolepis coatsorum; assembly: GCF_963971535.1. Lineage (NCBI taxonomy): Eukaryota > Metazoa > Chordata > Actinopteri > Aulopiformes > Paralepididae > Notolepis > Notolepis coatsorum. The sequence goes on from NC_140180.1 coordinate 91,488,026, forward strand.
ACTTAAGCACATATGAGCTACTAAGACTTTTATCCAAGTGATTTTCTTTCTCCTTCGTACCAACAGCCATCAGACTGTACAGACTGCCTCACTGTGCCTCCCTGCCTCACTTGCCTCACTGACCACAGAGTAAACCCCTGTAGGCCTATATCTTCCTGGACATTTACATTTCATGTTTGCTGTACATTTTACTGTATATTACGCTATATTTTCAGACTGTATATTTTAGAATTTTAGAATGTATATACAGTACATATTTTTAGAATGTATATCTCTGACTGTGTATTTTTATTTTCATTCTTATACTTATTCCTATTCTTATTTTTTTACTTTTGACTAACTGCATGTTCATTGTGAGCTATCTGTGGTGCTGAATTTCCCTTGGGATCAATAAAGTACTTCTATTCTATTCTATTCTATTCTATTATGGGTGTCTTTAACTTTTACTTTCAAGTAAGATATCTTTACTTTTAAGTGTGGCCCTACTTTATACACCACTGTGTATCTCCACACTGTGTTTTAGTGCTGCTCCAGCAAGAGAGCGAGACGTCTGACAGAATCCATTATCATTGGGCACTAGGGGGGAGGGGAGGGGGGGAGGGGGGTTGTTTTGGTTGGTTTATATTCCTCAAACCATTCATAGTCCATCTGGAGCCTTGTTAACGTGCGAAATGCAACTTGCAAAATAACACTGGTAGCGAAATGTTTATCGATTGAAATAGTCAGCGCCAATGGGAGGCTTATACGCTCACTCAACATCCTTCCCTTTCAGTCAGTCAGACTAAGTGCCATGGTACTGTAACGCTCAACATCCTTCCCTTTCAGTCAGTCAGACTAAGTGCCATGGTACTGTAACGCTCAACATCCTTCCCTTTCAGTCAGTCAGACTAAGTGCCATGGTAACCTTCCCTTTCAGTCAGTCAGACTAAGTGCCATGGTAACCTTCCCTTTCAGTGAGTCAGACTAAGTGCCATGGTAACCTCCCTTTCAGTCAGTCAGTCAGACTAAGTGCCATGGTAACCTTCCCTTTCAGTCAGTCAGTCAGACTAAGTGCCATGGTAACCTTCCCTTTCAGTCAGTCAGTCAGACTAAGTGCCATGGTAACCTTCCCTTTCAGTCAGTCAGACTAGGTGCCATGGTAACCTTCCCTTTCAGTCAGTCAGACTAAGTGCCATGGTAACCTTCCCTTTCAGTCAGTCAGTCAGACTAAGTGCCATGGTAACCTTCCCTTTCAGTCAGTCAGTCAGACTAAGTGCCATGGTAACCTTCCCTTTCAGTCAGTCAGTCAGACTAAGTGCCATGGTAACCTTCCCTTTCAGTCAGTCAGACTAAGTGCCATGGTAACCTTCCCTTTCAGTCAGTCAGTCAGACTAAGTGCCATGGTAACCTTCCCTTTCAGTCAGTCAGTCAGACTAAGTGCCATGGTAACCTTCCCTTTCAGTCAGTCAGTCAGACTAAGTGCCATGGTAACCAAGGCAGCAGACAACAAACACAGGCGAAGGAAGAGGACAGTCGGAAAGAAGAACAGTAGAACAGTGATGACAGAAAACGGTCCCCAGCTGTCTGATTGAGTGGCCATGTAGCGAGGCAGTCTGATTAAAAGACAAGGGTCGAGATAGTACCTTCCTCTGTTTATATACTGTAGACGTTGTACACTTTAAGGGGTGCTTTCTGTGTGGTGTTTGCATGGGTTTCCTCCCTTTCTTCCCCCAAGCCATCAGAACACTCAATACTGATTTCTCCACATACAAGCACACATGAACACACACACACACTACACATCCTCACTTACACTCTCTCACACACCCTACTCTACATACATAATACATTACAAAAAGGTCCCTTTAAAAACTACTTTTTGCAATATTCCGAACACCATGTATATTTGTATATTATCGTATACTATTACTTGTTATTACCTTTGAGTTACTTCTTACGTTTAGCATTGTATTTTTATTCTTGTAACTTTTTTTTATCGTGTCTATTTTTATTTGATTGATTTGTATTTTTCACAATCTAGGCGGGCATGGCCACCTATATTTCACTGCATGTCTTGTGTGTGTATGTGACAAATAAAACTCTTGAATCTTGAATCTACTCTGGCTTCCTCCCGCACCATAACACACATGCATGCTGAGTACACACTCCTGCCCTTGACCAAGGCCCCGGCATTACAACTGGAGATGGGCCCTGGGCTCCTGTCTGTGGGGCCGCCCACTGCACTCCTAAGTGGTTAGGTTATTTTGAGGTTGAGTAATTTCCCAACAGGGTTTGAAACGTCACTTAAAGGGGTTATGCACTGCTATTCCTAGCACTATTTGGGCAACTTTACACACTTCCTGTGAGTCTATGTAACACATCTGTAATTTTTATTCCAAAAATAATCATTGTTTTATATTTCTAATCTTGTACTCAAAACCAGCATTTTTCAGCCTCATGAAAGCAGGCTATTATTGGCTTGGCTCCACCCATACTAGCAGAATGCTTTGAGTGACAGCCACCCACCAAATAGCTCCGCCCATCTCCCCGTCATTCCATCCAGGTGAAGGTCTTAGGTTTCAGGTTTTTATTTCGACACGCAAAAACATATACCGATTTTACTAACTAATACAACATGGCTGTACATTATGTTTGGGATCCAGAGAGCGACCCACAGTATGATTCAGAAGAAGAAGAAGAAGAAGGCGATTTGCTACAGCGAGGCTTACATTACATCGTTTCCGATTGGTAAGTTGATTGATTGCACTGTTAGTTAGTTACTGTTATCTAATGGTTGTGTACTTCTGTCGCGCGCGGCCCGTCGAAAACACACACTAACGTTAGATTGTACTGACCCCCCCCCCCCCCCCCCAAACAACAGCGATCGAGGCTTACATTACATCGTTTCAGATTGGTAAGTTGATTGATTGCACTGTTAGTTAGTTACTGTTATCTAATAGTTGTGTACTTCTGTCGCGCGCGGCCCGTCGAAAACACACACTAACGTTAGATTGTACTGACCCCCCCCCCCCCAAACAACAGCGATCGAGGCTTACATTACATCGTTTCAGATTGGTAAGTTGATTGATTGCACTGTTAGTTAGTTACTGTTATCTAATAGTTGTGTACTTCTGTCGCGCGCGGCCCGTCGAAAACACACACTAACGTTAGATTGTACTGACCCCCCCCCCCAAACAACAGCGATCGAGGCTTACGTTACATCGTTTCCGATTGGTAAGTTGATTGATTGCACTGTTAGTTAGTTACTGTTATCTAATGGTTGTGTACTTCTGTCGCGGCCCGTCGAAAACACACACTAACGTTAGATTGTACTATGTCATAGCAGTTGTTGTTGTACTGTAGCAATACAAATATGGTATGTCATAAATATAGAGATGTAGCAGTACTGTCTATCTATATATATGTTACCATGAATTGAAATTGGGGGACCCTGATGTAAACAAGACGAAAGTCTTTCTCTGGTCTCCATCATAGCAGTTGTTGGTATTGAGCAGGCTAATTACGACATATATACTTACTATTTGTGTCGGGTCGCGTATTGAAGGCACAGCTCCTTTGTTTAGAACCAACATGGAGACCACGCCAGCATCAAAAATACCTTGATTGGCGACGTCCTCGGTGGAGAAATGTGCAGTACAAACCCGAGTATTAGACGTTGCGACGGAACTTGGAGGGTCGCCAAAAAGGAACTTGTTCCATTGTTGGCGAAGTTCGGCATCAACGGGAAAACTGTGCAAAGACTTCTTTGTAGCTCTACAACCAGGAACGTTACATGTTCTGCGGGGTTTGCTCATCGTGAAATTGAGGCGAGTGACGGGATTTCTGTTTCTAGGTTGTATGTATCGGCTGCAGGTAGCAAGAATGGAGGCGGGCATTAGCTAAAACCACAGAGCCAATCACATCACCGTGCGCTATAAACAGCGCCCTGTGACGTGCACCAGGTCGTCAAATCAACATGACCTGATTTACTAGAGGCAAAGAGGGGATGGGCTGTAGCTGAGGAATTCGCCAATATAGTATTTAGGCCCAAAAACACATTGATACGAACTCCTATTACTATAATACAATGCTAGAGACTGAAAAATGACATTTATAATGCATGGCACCTTTAACTTAAACATTGATTAAGTACCTAAGAAGGTACTGTACTTAATCAAGTAAGCAGGTAGACAATGAAGATTTGAGAGTCAAATGGATGGTTCACAGCTGAATGTGCTGAATTGAAAAGCAATGTAGAAGCCATCCTGGGAGACATCAGATCTGAGACTGAGACATCAGGTCTGACACTTGAGTAACTGATAGTTAATCAACGGTTTAGTTAACATATAGTTATTCATTCGTTTCTATGTATTCAATCATTATTATTGTGTAAAGTTGTGACTGAAGTACCGGTATAGTTGTTTCTAATTGATAAAAGTTATTTTCACAAGTCCCATTTCTTTTTGTCAGCAGGATACTGCATGTAATACCATTGATTGATTGATTGAAAACTGTATTAACAGATTGTAGAATGGGTACAATACAGTATTGCTTAATACACACAATTGTTAAGGGGATGCAGACCAGAGAAAGACTTCCGTCTTGTTTACATCAGGGTCCCCCATTTTTTATTCATAATAACATTCAATTATACCACACTGCATATAATACCACACTGCATGTAATACCACTGCATGTAATACCACACTGCATATAATTATAATACCACACTGCATGTAATACCACAATGCATGTAATACCACACTGCATGAAATACCACACTGCATGCCACACTGCATGTAATACCACACTACATGTAATACCACACTGCATGTAATACAGTACCACACTGCATGTAATGCCACACTGCATATTATTTTGATGAAATGCTAGGAGAGCGGCATTTGTCTCATTTGTCTCACGTCGCCTCGTTGTTTTTTGTTTGGTTCAGAGCATTGCTGGCTGCGTTTGACTGCCCCTTCTGTCCGTGTCTGTGAATTTTATTTCAGTCTTTGTTACTTGTTGTCCTCACTGTTTTCCCTCCGCTGACCTGCTGACTGCATCACCATTGTCCTCATTTCACCACGGATTACAAACCCCACCATTGGATCAATAAACTCTCTGGATTTACACCTTTTCCCCCCGACACAACATTACCTGTCCTCTGGTTCCGTGTGTCTCTCTCTCTGCTCCTGGCTCTGTTTGTTGTTGGCCGACCAGCTACCAGCAGCTAGCATTGCTCACCTGGCCGTGCTGTGCTACTACCCCCATCCCGTGAGGGGGTTATCACGCCCTCGCTGGTCTGCGGGTTGCCATCTCCGCAGGTGAGTGTTGGTTTTACTACTCTACAGCTTTCACTCCCCTGCTGGATTTGGTTGTTGGCATGGCGCGGTCAGGCTGGCCTCGGTCTGGAGCCTACTACACTCATCACAACAACAACACACTGCCGCTCTGGTCCAACACTGCTTTCACTCAACTCTCCGCATATCAGCTACTAGCCATTTTTAGCACACTTCCTGGATTTCTCCCATTCTTGATCCTATCTCATACCCAACTCGGACTCCTGCTCCTCTTATCGTTTTCCCCTGGACTCTCACTTCTTGTTCTCAAACTTCTACATTTTTTTATTCCCCCCCCCCCCCCCCCCCCCCCCCGCCTCACATATACTGCCACCGATCTTCACTCACACAACAACTACCATCTATCTGCTGCTACTGCTGCTGCTGCTAGAAAGGCTGGCATTCACTGTCGCCGCAACATCCACCAAGGCCCCCTGCCATAATCGAAACCGGACCCTCCACCTCCCTGACGGCACAAACATCGCCTCATTCTGGACTACCTCCCGCCCCCGTCACTATCACTCACCGCACCGCTAACCTCAATAACCTCCGCTCCCACCCCCCCCCCCCCCCCAATCCCACCTTCCATCTCCCTTGCACTTCTAAACACTCGCTCTCTCTCCAATAAATCACCTGTGATCTCTGAACTAATACTCAACAATAACCTTGATCTACGCCTCCTCACTGAAACCTGGCAACAACCCTTGGACTTCTACTCCCTCAACCAAGCTACTCCCCCAAACTACAGTTACATTGCCAAGCCCCGCCTCTCTGGTCGAGGGGGGGGGGGGGGGGGGGTCTTGTCGTTTTTCACAAACACTCCCTATCAATCACTGAACATGGACCTTAACCTCCCTCCCATGTCATCCTTTGAATACCTCTCCTTGTCCTTCCCCAACTCCATTACTGCACTTCTTCTCTACTGCCCTCTGAAGCCTCAGCCCTCTTTTTAATCAGAATTTTCCAATCTCCTAACTATAGCTTCCTCTCTTTCCACCCGCCTCCTACTCACTGGTGACCTCAACATTCACGTTGACCAACCCAACTCAAACCTCACACCTGACTTCCTCTCCCTCCTTGACTGTTTCAGCCTCACTCAGCATATCAACTTTCCCACCCACAAAAAAGGCCATACACTTGACCTTGTCTGCTCTGCCTCCCTACCCATATCAAACCTACACCCTATCCCATTCCCACTCTCCGACCACTATTGCATCCTCTCCTCTGCTCCCCTCCCCTCAACCCATCACTCCAAAAAATGCTAAATAAAAATCTGTAATTTGACCCCCTCACTCTGTCCCAGTCCATATCCTCTGCCCTCCGCCCTGACTCCGCCGCCTCTGACCCCAACGACTACGCCATCATGCTTAACTCCATTCTCACCGACTCCCTTGACTCACTGGCACCCCTAAAAACCATTACTGTCTCATTCCCTACCTCCTCCCCCTGGACTCTGAACACCATGTACAGACCGGCCGTAAACTGTAATGACTCTGTAATGACAAAAAAAAAACATGTCACTGTCCACGCTGACCTCTATACAGCACATCTCCTCCTACCGTGATGCACTCCAAGCTGCCAAATCTTCCCACTATTCCACCCTCATTAACAGCAGCAACCGAAACCCCCGGACCCTCTTCTCCACTGTTAAGAAACTCCTCCAACCCCGGGACAATAACACACTCTCCTCCCCCGACCTCTGCAACTCGTTTTTCCACTCTTTCAATAGCAAAATCTCCCAAATCAACAGCTCACTGACCGCTCGCATCACCCCCCACAACCCCACCCCCACCCCCCAACCCCCCACTATCTTTTTCCGCCCACCCGACTTCATCCCCCCTACCCATGTCTCACTGCTTTCACCCACGCTGACTCCTCCTTCATCACAGACCTCATGACCACCTCCAAGGCCACTACCTGCTCCCTCGACCCGCTCCCCACCACTCTCACCAAGGCCTGCCTCCCTGCTCTCACCCCCCACCTCACTGCCCTCTTCAATTAGTCACTATCCCAAGGCCACGTTCCCTCCATCTACAAACCCGTCGCTGTCACCCCTGTTCTTAAAAAGCCCACCCTTGACCCATCCAACCTCTCCAATTACCGCCCTATCTCCAATCTACCATTTATCTCTAAAACTTCAGTCTGGCTTCCGTCCATCTCACAGCACCGAAACCGCCGTGGTCAAAGTTATTAATGATCTCCTCATCTCCGCTGAGTCTGGTGCCCTCGACATCCTGATCCTACTCGACCTTAGTGCAGCCGTTGATACAGTGTGTCACTCCATCCTCCTCCAAAGGCTGTACCAACTGGGTGTTGAGCGCAGTCAGCGCACTGCACTCGATTGGTTCACCTACTACCTCACCGACAGACATCAGTTCATCTCCCTCTCCGGTCACACCTCATGTAATACCACACTACATATAATACAGTACCACACAGCATGTAATACCACACAGCATGTAATACCACACTGCATGCAATACAGTACCACACTGCATGTAATACCACACTGCATATAATACAGTACCACACAGCATGTAATACCACACAGCATGTAATACCACACTGCATGTAATACCACACTGCATGTAATACCACACTGCATGTAATACAGTACCACACTTCATGTAATACCACACTGCATGTAATACAGTACCACACTGCATGTAATACCACACTGCATGTAATACAGTACCACACTGCATGTAATACCACACTGCATATAATACATTACCACTCTGCATATAATACATTACCACTCTGCATATAATACATTACCACACTGCATGTAATACCACACTGCATGTAATACCACACTGCATGTAATACCACACTGCATGTAATACCACACTGCATGTAATACCACACTGCATGTAATACCACACTACATGTAATACCACACTGCATGTAATACAGTACCACACTGCATGTAATACCACACTGCATGTAATACCACACTGCATATAATACATTACCACTCTGCATATAATACATTACCACACTGCATGTAATACCACACTGCATGTAATACCACATTGCATGTAATACCACACTGCATGGCCACACTGCATGTAATACCACACTGCATGTAATAATTAAAACAACAAATAGACCTCTCACATTTTCACATGACTATGACAAGCCCCAGTGCATTTTCCCCCACCTATGGCAGAAATTAACAGTATTTTAATTTCCTGTTTAGTCATTTTCTCCTTGATGCTGCATGTGGGGTTAATGTTGTCCTTGATGCTGCATGTGGGGTTAATGTTGTCCTTGATGCTGCATGTGGGGTTAATGTTGTCCTTGATGCTGCATGTGGGGTTAATTGTAAGGGTTCATCATTTCCTGGCCAGGCTTCGCCTGCTGCTCCCTCCTCCCCACCTCTCCATGGACTTCCTCCACGCATGAACTTTGTGAACAGTCATGTCCAGTTCATAGACAATGCTCTACTGCCATCCTATGGCCTACTTCAGTTGGTGCTGCCCTGCGTGCATCTCTGTTTTTCTGTATTTATTGATCTCCTGTCTGTCATCACTAATCTGCTGTCTGTGTATCTGCTGTCTGTGCTGTGCCCCATTGTCTAGTCTTGAGATGTCTCCCCTGTTGTCTGTATCTATTGTTATTTAGTCTCATCATGTTTTAGTCCTTAGTGTCTGTCTCCCCAGCTGTCACTCATTATTAATCAACCTCTGTATTTATGCCTGTGAGCCCCTTGTCTTCGCTGTGGCGTCATTGCGTTTCCTGCATTGCTCTGTGTGTTTTGTTCTCACCGTGGTCTGTTCCTGCCATTTGCGGAATAGAGACTTGTTTGTCGTGAAACTCCCTGTGTATCCTGTATTCGCCTGTTTACTCACCAGGTAATGTTTTTGCACCGTGCGCCTTTTCCAGCCTAGCTGTGTTTTGTTCTCGTTTGTTTTCTAGCTTCCTCAGTTTAGTGTCGCTACTGTTTGTCTTGCTTTCTTTATTTTAAGTGTCTCTTCTGCGAGTATATGCAGCACAGTCGTGTGACATGTTTATTGTTTTGTACGTTTTGGAGACTTGCTCTCTCTCTTTTCTTTTCATTACCAAGTAACTCGAATTAAAGGAGCAGCGCTCAAATTCGAGAATCTACTTCTACCTCTCCTCGTGTCTGTTCTGCGTTTGGGTCCTCCGCCAACACAATCCTTAACATGAATGTTGTTCTTGATGCTGCATGTGGGGTTAATGGGAAAACTGTGTTTCACCAAAGGATTTTACTTTTTGTTAACGTTCCAATTTCTAAAAGCCAACTTTCTAACCCTAAATGACCAGATGTTGCAGAGAATGCACTGACGCTGGCGACGTCGGGTGACTTTTGGGCGATTTTTCCTATATATTTGTATTACTGCCGCTTAACATTCTACATCCCCTGCCTTATCAGAGAAGGACATGTACATTATAACGCCTTGTGCACAGGACCACAGCTGCGTGAACCACAGACAAAGCTGGGAGCGCTCTATTAATAGTCCATTCATTTTCTTATAGCCACAGCGAAGACTGAAGACGAGGGAGACGCAGGAAGATACGTCACCCGTGAGAGGTCTACTGCTGTATAAAATATACCATTAAAAAAACAGATTTTTTTCAATGGTTAATAAAGGCAAAATAATATAATCCAAATCTCTCTGACTGACCACACCATTTATAAAGTCCACATACTGTAAGCAGCACACGTCCTTCTACAAATAACTTAACGCACATTAATATGGAAATATCCAAAGCAATATAGGCCCCGTATATACACCTACACCCGTGAGATCACTGTATGTCTTCAACAAATAAGGTACGGCATATATTAATATGCAAATAACTAAGGTGACACAGACACACGCCGCTATCCCATGTCCACGACCACACTGTGAGTCTCCAACACAGAACTTAATGTAAATGTTAATATGTAAATAAGCGGAGCCAGGTCCCTCACACCCGTCCAGGGCCATCTATCCAGGGAGTCGGGGTAAACATTGCTCATAGGTCTGGCACCCACCCGTTATAGATTTGCCTTCCCAATGTGCATGGGGAGAAATTACATGTCAGGGTGTGTGACAGGATGATTAATTTGCTGCTGCATTATGGCATAGTAATCCCTCCCATGACCGTGTGATCCATCACGTCGGATGGCGGGAGTCACAACGGCTGCCACATGGCTAAACTTAATGCTAAGGTGAGATGGATCCCTTAATACAGTCAAAGCAACATGAGAGAGTCCCCCGCGGCTGGCCTGGAAGAGGGGATGAGGGGTCAAGGGAGGATTTGTGGGTGGGTGGGTGGGTGTGTGTGGGTGTGTGTGGGCGTGTGTGTGTGTGTGTGTGTGTGTGTGTGTGTGTGTGTGTGTGTGTGTGTGTGTGTGTGTGTGTGTTCAAGTTCAAGTTTCAAGTTTGTTTATTAGTTGTCACAATAAAATACATGTACTTTACGGTGAAATGCTTGGTTTTGTATGAGCCCATGAGAGTAAGTAAAAGAGGAATATACAATATAGGTACAATACAATATACAATCTTAAGTATAGCCTAAGTACAATCTAAGTACAGTGAGTACAAATGAGTAAACACAGTGAGGTACAAATGCAGACAATGAGGTACAAAACTTTAAGGTAAGGTGCAAATGAAAATGAGGTAAGAATGTAGTGCACATCTCTTTAATAAATAGATTAAAGTGTCTAAAGTGAATGTTAATAAGGTGAGTGTTTGTTTAAAAGTGAGTGTGTGCATGTGGATGTGTGTGCAATGAGTGCAGATCATGGGTTGTTAGTTGTTACATACATTAGGGTTAGGTTATTTGATTTTGATTTTATTAGGGATCCCCATTAGCTGGTGCGATAGCAACCAGCTAGTCTTCCTGGGGTCCACACACAAAAAAACACACAAAAACAATCACTATTGCAAAAAACAAAATTATTAAAAGTCAGTATACACAATGCATAATGAACCTACTGTAACAATTAATATAGCTAAAATTACATTAGTGTAAAACAAAAACAAAAAAATTACTTTACAGTGTTAAAAACAATTTAAAAACAATTTAAGATTCTTTTAAAAAGTGAATCTACTGTAAATGCAGCAGAGGTTCCGAGGCAGGCCATTCCACAGAGTTAATGCTCTAAAAATAAAAGATCTCCCCAGAGCACTGGTTCTAGGACCTGGCAATTCAAGCTGCCCACTACTGGAACATCTAGTGTAATGCTCGTGCACAGTATTAGTAAAAACAATCTGATTATGTATAGAAACAGGAGTCTTACTGCTCATGACCAA
>NC_140180.1:91504612-91519248 GCF_963971535.1 Notolepis coatsorum
ATAATTGTCCGTGCGGAACCCTTATCCCCAACACAGCGTTCCGTGTGTAGGGGGCACCACTGTTATGCTGTGGGTGTTTTTTTCCCCCCCTGGGAGATATGGGAGGACGGAGCGCTACATTATGTTTTGACCCACCACAATAGAACACATTAAATAGCTTACATAACGATAGGAAAACATACCTGCCCTCCGTCGTCATGGGAAATGTAAGATCACTGGTCAACAAGACAGATGAAGTTTCGGCCCTGGTAAAAATCCAAGTGGAATACAGAGTCCAGCTTGCATGGAAATATCCCAGACTGCGGTTAGTGCGGTGGAACTGCATGGCTTCACCATGATCATGCGAGCCGATAGAAACAAAGCCAGCGGTAAGTGGAAAGGTGGCGGGGTGGTTATTTTTGTTAACTCCAGAAGTGGTGTATGTTTCAGTAGGTTACTTTATTGAACGTCGGTATCACATACAGCTGCTGTAGCGTAGCTTGTTTACATTCCAACACCGTAGAAGAAGATAGTGACATCCGGTACGTTAGTCCTCCAACCGAGTGTAACAGTTACTGCATATTACCAGCCGGAGGAGTAATAACGTCACCATAACAGTGTAATCCTGGGCATGTTACGGTCAAGGAACATATATGTACCCCAGACATACATGTAGAACTATTGGTGGTAGAACTGAGACCATATTACCTCCCGAGAGAATTCTCACATGCCGTGTTTACATTCCACCAAACGTGTGACGTCATCCATTCTACCGTTGCTAGCCTGGGATACAGACAACACATCCCAACGCATTCATACTCATCAACAGGGATTTTAATCACGTCAAAATAACCAGGACCCTGACAAGCTTTACACACTTTGTTTTTAACACGTACTAAATAATTGTATGTTATGTATTAACTCATTGGCTGCTATTAGCCTTATCCTGTGGTAGCTACTGCCACGCTGTAAACGATGGGAGTTAGTCACCTTGTTTGTAGAGCTAAATCTATATTCTATATTATAGCCATGGATACAATACTATAGTTATTTGACATTTAGTTTCTTCCGGTCAAGATGCAAAAAAGGGAAATCTTTTCCATCCATACATTCCGGTGTTATACTGTGGTGAATATAAGTATGGTTTAGGGTTATTCATGAAATGCTTATTATGGCAGTATACGTTGATTCCATTGTACACATTGCCATGTCTTGCCTGTATACGCTATTATCCCGAAATCAAATCTAGATCATAGCTATTATGTTCCATCATGAATGCATGAAAGGGGGGGGGGTCGTTTCTGATTATTTGATTGTCAGTAACGGCATTCGCATTGAACACTAAAAACGGTTATCAGCCCGATCGGTGTAAAAGCATTGCAGGATCAAGCTAAAATTGACGTCAAATGGCCCTTACCTGTGGCCGGGAGTAATCCAAAAAGAATATTCCAATTTCTTGATCGCCATCTGGTAGATCCAATGTCCATTTGCTCGACGGCATAATCCACCATAACATATAGATCGGGCATATTTGACAGGCTTCAATGTAACCGGCAGAACCGTTCGCCTCGCCAGAGAAGGAAGAATGAAACCCGAGACCTATAATAATAATAATAATGGATTGGATTTATATAGCGCTCTTCGTGACACCCCAGAGACCCCAGAGCGCTTACAGCAGGGGTGTCAAACTCATTTTCACAGAGGGCCACATCAGCATTATGGTTGCCCTCAAAGGGCCAAAGACCGTATAAATGTTAATGTAATGTAAATAAATGTAGCTACTAATTTACATATTGTTAAACATGTTGTTTCTGTATTTATTACTTATTCAAGTTATACATATTGCATATGCATTTGCATAGATGTAAAAATATATGTTAGCTTATGTTATTTTAACAAATAATTTTTGTTTATCAGAACCCCATATTACTCCATTAATCAATGATCAAACCATTCAAGTGAATAACAAAGAAGAAGATCATCAAATACAAGCTATGACATTAAGTTTGTTCAAAACCTTTTTGTCACAGTCAAGAGGGGCAGAACTAACAACTGAGCTGCAAATAACACGTGGGACAGATGTAGCAGATGTTACAAAAACAAATGGCTGCACACAACCTTGCAGAGGCCATACATCCAACTAATGGAAGATAGTTCAATTAACTTTAATTAACAGATTGCAGAATGGGTACAGTACAGTACAGCTCAATACACACAATTGTTAAGGGGATGCAGACCAGAGAAAGACTTTCGACTTGTTTACATCAGGGTCCACCATTTTCAATTTGTAATGAAATTGCTATTATCTGTCTGCATGAACACACAACTGTAACTGTACTCAAAAATAACAAAATAAGGGTTGTCTCAGTTCACAACTATATTGGTCAAGTTTTGGGTGGGACTTGTTTGCGACCCTACAGCTTCTTATTCAATTGAGCGAGATGCTTGTTTATGTCACACAGCCAGTTTGCATCTGACAGTTCAGACAATATTTCTTCAACCCTTTGTTACCTATTCCGCCTGGATCTTTTTTGTATTTTGGGCTGTAAAATTGTCAAAGAATGTCTGAGGAGTAAGTGCTTTTGGCTTTTTTCTTTTGTTACTTCATCAATACCTCAGATGTTCAACATACATGTATGTGTAAGAATGTGTAATAACTAAGGCTGTCAAAGTTAAAGCTTTATTAACGCATTAACCCACAATTATTTTAACGCCGCTATTTTTTAACCCAAGATTAATGTTACATTTTATTTTTAATTTGTTTTACCAGAGCTCTTGGGGGGCCACATCAAATGATGTGGCGGGTCACATTTGGCCCGCGGGCCATGAGTTTGACACCTATGGCTTACAGAGTCCATTATTCGTTCATATACAGTCATACCGGTGGTGGTAAGCTACAATTGCAGCCAGAGCTGCCCTGAGGCAGACTCACGGAAGCGTGGCGAATAGTCATTACCTACGGCCCCTCCGACCACCACCAACATTCATTCACATGCATACACATTCATACGAGGCAAGTAGGTTAAGTGGCTTGCCGAAGGACACAACGGCAGTGGGATGGACATGGGCTTGAGCGGGATTCGAACCACGAACCCTTCGATCATTGGACGACCCGCTCTACCCCTGAGCCACGCCGCCCCACAGCCCAGGATACAATGTTAGAAAGGGTGCTCGATACCGCCGTCTAGCGTGATGCGGCCGATATTGCACCTAGGCATTCTCAATGCGATTCGCAATGTTAACCCCGAGTCAGTGGGCCTGTAATGAATAGAAATATTGAATAAAAGAAATAACGATCAAATAGTGTATATATACGGTTGTCGGACAAACACGTATATAATAATGGTCGGCGTCCAATAAGTTAACTGTTTTTAAATGGCTGTGTTGATGCTGTGATGGACACCTGAATCTCCCCTTGGGGATAAATAAAGGTCTTCAATCAATCAATAAGTCTAACCAGCTAGCACTAATGTTAGCTTTTTTGTTTAGAAAAAATGCACGCCAACTTATGAGGCTGTAACTGAGTGGCGAGACTAAACAAAAAAAAATTAAAATTTGTTTGTATTTTTAATTAAAAAAAATGTAAGACTAAATCGAGACTAAACGAAGACAAAAATGCTCAGACCTGTCGTTGACTAAAACTGACTAAACAAAAAATAAATGAAGATGACTAAATATGATTAAAAACGAAAAAGGAGCATTTGACACATGACTAAGACTAAAACTAAAATGAAAATAGCTGCCAAAATTAACATTGGTCATGACAATATCATGGCGGTGAGTGACTATAAAATGATGTCATGTACCATCAATATCATGATTTAAAGATGATTATACAGTGGTATTATTGAAGGACAATTGTGATACCATTGCCATCCATAGCTTTTGCCATAGCTGCACCATGCTAAAGGATTTACACGATGTCCGGCACCATGGTAAAACTGAAGATACCATCAAACTACCAAGACGCTTTTCTTTTCTTTGCTTTTTAAGGGTTTGCTAGGTGACTTCTATGCCATGGTTAGCTTCAGCTTTAGCATAGTGAGGAGCAGTGATGCTAGTTACTAAGTAACTAGTTACTCTAATCTGATTACTTTTCTCAGTAAATAGTAATCTAACTTGTTACTTTTTACAAGCCAGTAATCTGATTACAGTTACTTTTCCAAGTGGCTGTGCGTTACTATTTAGTTACTATCTCATAATTCTGATGATAAGAGAGCCAGGGGTACAGTCAGCTAGACCGGAGATGGGACGTGCACGTATATAGCTGATTTTAGAATGGCTTCAGCATGAAGTTAACACTAGCACAGCCATGGAGAAAATGTCACTGATTCCCGCCGGGAACGAGTCAGATGACCCGACAGCTTATATGAGAAATATGAGAAAAATAAACAGTGTAAGCTATATAATTACCTCTGAATATAAAAATATGAGATTTACCACAATGAAATGTAGGTTTGAGTGACATACATTTTTTTTTTATATTTTATATATATATCAATTTTTTTTTGGATGGAAGAGCCACACATTGACGGGCAAAGAGCCACATGCAGCTTGCGAGCCACAGGTTGGCCACCCCTGCGCTAGATGCTTGCAAAGTGCTGTGACTTTCGTCTGTTCCAACGGCCCATTATGTGGAATAACGTTCAAATTACATTTTCCTGAAGTCATTTTGAAATTTCAGAAACTGTGCCAGATAAAACGGGTACTTTTAGAAAAAGTCATTGAGTGACAGAGCTGGAGCTCGACCGAGTGACGAGGATACATTTATTGAAAATGCCTAGGGGTCATTTGACCCCTTGTCGGCTGTGCTAGTGTTAAATCAACTATCCAGTTTGTTTTATAGTGTAATTTGGCTACTTGAGAGATAGTGAGAGAGTGAGAGTGAGGGTGAGAGTGAGAGATTCATGTTACGTGCAACTTGCGGATGGCAACTGATGGCAACTGAAGGCTGATGACGTCTCATGATGACCTGTCTGAGCAGCCAATCATGATCTATGACATTATGCACTTTCAATAAAGCATTATAAAAAAAAAAAAAAAAAAAAACTGTTGTCATTCTTATGTTGTGGAAGCAGCAGGGGGGTGACGACGACTTCGTAACCTAGTTACTTTCAAAGTAACTAAGTTACTTTGATAATCAAGTAATCAGTAAAGTAACTAGATCACTTTTTAAAGGAGTAATCAGTAATCAGATTATTTTTGTAATCTGTAGCATCACTGGTGAGGAGTTAGCGTTGTTGCTTCCTATCGGCTCTGAGTCTCAGGCCTGCGTCTACATTCCCTCCCATGCAACATGTTTGATCTGCAGCTGTCTTGCGCTCCCCGACATGTGGAGAAAGTCAGCCGGGTCGTTAGAAGCCCAGGAAGGGGTTGAGGTCCGTCACTGTCAGATTGTGTTGGATTTGATAGAGATGAAATGAACAAATTAAATGACAAAATTTTTGTTTTGGAAGCGACAAATAAACCGCTGTGCATTTAATGATATGTTAGCGATGCTGTTGTTTCTGCAGACGTGTGGTAACCAGGCCCGGACTGGCCATCGGGAGCACCGGGAGTTTTCCCGGTGGCCTGGCCTGCACAGATAAAAAAAAAAAAAAAAAAAAATTATATATTTTTTTTATTATAATTATTTTTATTTTGCCAGGCCATTGTTTCTAGTTGTGGCGGCGGCGCGGCGCAATAGTTAGATAACCTAGGTGGGTGGGGAACAACCAGGATTTCACTGTCTGCGACAGAGTTGGAGAACTATCTGACTCTCCCTCACGCGGATCACACACACACAATGGAGCCGTGCTGCCGCTTGTGATTGGTGGAGGCGGGACCAGGCGATACAACTGATTGACAGCGGAGGCGGCGAATGGAATGGCAGATGGCACACTCCCACTTTTCTGAAAGGAGTTGTTAAATCTGACATTACAAAAACAATATGTGGTGGTTATGATTGGGGCTGAAGTTGAATAAACAATTTATGAAAGAGAAAGTCAAAATAATTCCAAGATAATTCAAAGATTACACACCTTTGCCACATTGGCTACAAACATAATCACTGCAAAGTTATCAAAAAAATAAGAATCTGATCAGACACAAGGGTTAAGTTGTTGTTCCCTTTCCTCAAAAACATCTAGTCTAGTTAATGTGATCAATATTATTTGACAATTGATGCTTTTTGTTGGAAATTTCAGTCAGTGAGCTCATACTTTGAGCTCATTTTATAGTTAAAATGATTGAGACAACGCAATCTTCTGTCTTCGTTGTGCATGCATGCGTGTGCTCACCACACGCAATACATGTGTCACTATTCTGGCAGTGGCTACTGTTATTATAGTATTGTAATGAAAGGTCTGTTATTTAATGTTTGTGTAAAGGGCTATTTTAACTGTTGATGGGTAGTGCATCAGTAAAGTCACTATGGTATTGTGCTCTTGCTCTGTTTGAATAGGTGGAGAGAGTGGTTAACTGTATTATAATAGTAAATAGAAAAATATGTTGTGCTCTTGCTTTTTTATTTTTGAAGGTGGAGAGTAGCATTGCTAGTGCCACAACAGTTTTATTTGAGGTTCATAACAGTACATTGTACTAAGCAATTGTTGGCTCATTAGTTTGTAATTCACATGCACTAAAATTCACCAGAATGCAGGAAATTAAGTCTTTGTAACAAAAAAAATCCGGGTGGGGGACCCCAGACCCCCCGCTTAAAAAGTGGACTGATTGGGGCTATATTTCGCGCTATATCTCCCGGTATGAATTATTTCCCCAGTCCGGCCCTGGTGGTAACGCTGGGGTCAAGAAACTGCTGGATAGCTACACTCTTTACTTTACTTTTCTCTCCATTTTGTGACCTCTCCACAAAGCGGCGCTCAAACCCAGCTTTTACACTATACTTGATCACCGACGTATGAAAGCGTGAAATCCAATTAGCTGACGAAGCCCTTTTTGGCCAGACCTTCCATTATGTGTGTGTGTGTGATTGTATGTCTTTGTCTGTGAGTTTGTGCGTGCCCACCGTATTGTATATGTGTGTGCGTGGGTGTGTTTTTGAGTTTGTGCTTGCTGTGCGAGTGTCTTGCACGTGTATGTCTGTGCGGGCATATGTGTTGTGTTTGTGTGTATATGGTTGTGTGTATGTCTGTGCATGATGCAGGTGCATGTTGTGTGTGTGTGTGTGTGTGTGTGTGTGTTTGTGCGTGCGTGCACAGCAGACTGTGATTCCTGTTGTGATGTAGCAATTATCTGACAGTGAGATGTTGGTCATTAATCACGGAGAGACGCGGACGTTCCCCCCCAAAATAAAACCCCCCTCGGTATTGTTTATGAAACCATTTATTCAGGATGGATGATGCCGGGGCGTGCAGTTCATATCAGAGGGAACGATGAGAGTCCCTCCAGAGAGCAGAGTGGACACTGTGGAGGAATAAGACTGTCCTCTCCCCCAGTTTATGGTGTGTCCCCTCCCTTCTCTTGGGTATAAAGGAGCCCCCTCTCTGAGATTCGTTATCTTACTTCCGGGTCTGATTGATTGATTGAAAACTTTAATTAACAGATTGCAGAATGGGTACAGAGTACAGTACAACTCAATACACACAATTGTTAAGGGGGTGCAGACCAGAGAAAGACTTTCGTCTTGTTTACATCAGGGTCCCCCATTTTCAATTCATAATGACATTTATGACATACACAACATATACAAATCTAATCCAATCATCTAATCTAATCTAATCATGACATTTATGACATACATGACATAGAGACATACAGTACTGTTACATTTGTGACATACAAGATATGCAAATATACAGTACTGTTAAACAGAGATCCTAACAGTAAATATATACATACAAGGGGGAGGGAAATGTACATTAGGAGGTCCTAGCTAGTAACCTGGATGAGAGCCATCCAGCTATTCTCTGACTATTTATTGATCATTCTGGGTTGGTTACATAGTTACATGATTACAAGGCTTCAGAGAGACCTAACCAGGCCAAGCAGCTGCTTAGCTTTATTGGCGATTATTACATGGCGTTTTCACATTCGCCGAAATGCTTGATTGTGATTGGTCAATAGCCCCTGACAGCGGTGAATTCTTTTTCGATAACTGACCGCTGCCATGGGCAACGCGCAATAATCACCGGTGATTATTGCTTTTCGCAGCTGGAGCAAGCCCACTGACACACACTGCATCAGTGCAATGAGACACACCTGCCGGCTGCCGGCGATAATAATAATCACTTTATTTGGGCTGACAGAGCCACAGAACAACTGCGTCTGCATTTGATCTCGTCTTGTCGATGGTGTAAAATGAATTAGGTATATTGATAGTAAGTTAGCCATGTAATAAGCGGGATAATGTATAGCTATACTCGGTCATTGTTGCAAAATAATTGACCTTCACTACGTTTAAAACACCTCGGCAAGGCGCCTCGGTATTCTAAACTCTGTGTCGGTCAATAATTTTGCGACAATGACCTCGTACATTATCCCTTACTTATTACATATTGATTTCTCAGGTACAGTAGGATGGAGGAAGGCCAACCTGCAGAACATCCAAGCGCTTAAGTTCTGCTACGTTACATCATCAGATCTCTTCTTTCTGAGAAGCGCTGGTGTTTACATATATATACATATATGTATAGCTATTCATACTCTGCTATTTCATCTAAGCAAGCCCCCCCCCCCCCCCCCCCTGGAGTGTGTTTCATGGCCGGTTGCTTCCTTGATAAAAGCAGATGAAAGGAGGACCAGGGGTGATGGTGGTGGGTGGGGAATAACACGACGCAGAGTGCCAAATTGCATCTTCGAGGGCTCGTAGCCGGGGTACGTAGAGAGGCAGTCAGATCCCTTCGAGGGGCAGCCGCTAAGTCATTTTTCCGGGGATCTTTTCGACAATACGTCCCTGCCTCGCTATCGCTACCTGGGGGCCGGTCGTCCATCTCTCCTCCACACTCGCTATCCCTCTATATCCCCTCGCTGCTTTATGTTGACTGTCTTCTACACCCCCCTTTTATGTGCTTTGAAAAGCACATCCCACGCCGTGAATGAAAAGCAATAACAACATTTTACAACATGACAGATGCCCCTGTGTTTTCCGGGGGGGGCTGTATTCTTTCTTGTTTGGAACGTGCTGTACAAACTAATAAACTCACTGCGCCGACCTGATGCACGCTCTTCTGTTCTTCATCCTTCCCTACCGTTACAAACCAAGTCGGCGCTAACATTTCTTTGATTTGACTTGGAATCTAATTATGAGTTGCTCCAAAACAGGATGTTAAAAAGAATATTCTTAGAAGCGCATCGTTGGCACGAAAGAGAGAGAGTCCCAATTCCGTCAGCTGCTAAAAGGCAGAGGGAGGCGATCAGGGAGCCAGCCGTTGGAGCAATGGTGTAATGTCACCAGATGGCTGTTCACTTCCACTTTACAAGGGATGTAACATAGGGCTCCAGTGAACCTAATGCAGTACTAATGCAGACTTGGATGAAAGATGATGCAAGATTTAATTTAATTTAAAACCTTTATTTTACTCGAAAGGCAACAGAGGTTTCCCTCATTTACAGTCACATCGAGTTTAAACGCCATCGTAAATGTAGCATATAAAATCACACAGCGTATGAAAGCACAACGATGAGAGAACAAGATGAGGGTGGACAAAAGCAAGCAAATCAATTAAAACATGTACAACCTGATTGACAAAGGTTGGTGATCAAATTCTGCAACAGAGGGGAGAATCTCAACCTGTTAATCTGTAGACCGTTTTCGCCTAAAGGTACATGCCTAAGTAAATGGAAGATTGCTCCACTTCTGCAAGGTCAATTTGCATGTTCTTGGTATCTAGGAACATCTAGGGACCTGGGGGTATGTATTTCCAGTGTCAGAAATATTGTGTCTGTTACTAGGCTGAGTAAATTGTAATGAATAAATTAATTATGATTAATTATGATTAATTGTGATTTATGATTTTGATGATGATGATCAAAAATTGAGAAAATGCTCACTGATCTCATTCACCACCTTATTGAGATCATGTGTACAAAAAATCTAAGCAAATGAACGGCGGGAAGATGATTAAACAGAAGGATTTGTAGATACAGTAATTAATGATAATCGACTGTAATTATAAAATCATATTTGACCTTGAACTTGACCTTGACCTTATTATAGCCAAATCATACATCTATGGATAGGGAAAATGCTCCTCTTTCCAATGGCAGAGTTGAATCTGGATTTAGTCATTTCTGGCAGTTTTTACTACCTTGGTGTTGTCCTCGACGACCAGTTGAACTTCTCTGCTCACATCGCAGCGACAACCAGAACCTGCAGATTCCTCCTGAGCAACGTCAGAAGGATACGCCCCTTCCTGACAAAAGAAGCCACCCAACTCCTCGTCCAATCAACAGTCATCTCCCGCCTCGACTACTGCAACGCACTGCTAGCTGGCCTCCCGGCCACTGCCACCAAGCCTCTTCAACTCATTCAAAATGCAGCGGCCCGCCTGATCTCAAACCTACCGAAGTCAGCCCATGTCACCCCACTTCTTAGGGACCTGCACTGGCTCCCCATTGCTGCACGTATCCGCTTCAAGGCCCTCGACCTAGCATACCGTGCGGCAAAGGGAACCGCTCCCGCCTACCTCCGGTCAATGGTCTCTAACTACACACCCTCAAGACCCCTACGCTCTGCGTCTTCTGGCCGCCTCAGATCTACTCCTATCCAAGCTCCCGGAGGGTCATCAAAGAGAAGCCGCCTATTCTCAGTCCTTGCCCCACAATGGTGGAATGAACTACCCATCCCAGTTAGGACAGCCGAATCCCGTCCAATCTTTCGCCGTCGACTAAAGACTCACTTCTTCAACCATTATCTGAAATGATAAAAAAAAAAAAAAAAAAAAAATCTAACCCGACTAACCTTAATGTCATGCACTTGTCCTAATAAACTAACCTATACTGTAACACGCAACACTTTGATGAACATTGTTACTCAGCTGATAGAGTTATACCCTTCTTGCTGTCTTGTCGCACAGAACTTGTAAGTCGCTTTGGATAAAAGCGTCAGCTAAATGACTAAATGTAAATGTAAATGTACTATAATTAGCATTTTCCGATAAATTTGTATTTCCGATAAAACATATAAAACATCGGTAAAAATGAAAATATACACTTTGACTACTGTTTTTGATAGGGTTATGGTCTTTACTCTTGGCTACAAATTATAATTTTTTTTAAACATTGACCTCTTAACATCCAAGGGCCCACATGTGGACGATTCTTTGCCGACCTCTAGTGGCTCGGGTGTGCATTTCTTTTAATACAATATATAGATAGAATTAAAGCCCTATTTGTTGCCTGTCGATTGCCCTTTCAGGTGACAAAGTCCGTTCAGCGGTTCTCGAGTTACATGCCGATATGTATGCAAAGTATGCAAAGTATGCAAAAGTACACATTACCACCCCCGACTCCCGGGGCTCTAGCTCCGTCAATCTCGAAAATCTTTGCACAGGGTTGTAGCCAATGAGTGTAGCTTTCCAATGATACCCCATGATATGATAATTGGGGATCTAATACGGTCTCTATTGATCGATTTATGATAAAGAAAAGCAGGGTCCCCCTATAGGAGGACCTTAAGGCTTAACAGGTTAAAGGACTGTTGAAGTTCATTCCATGAGCTAGGGGGTATCATAGCAAAATGCAGATTTACCCTGTTCCGAGCAAACTCGATGGACCTTAAGGAGCAGCCAATTACTAAAACGGGTTAGATACAGTAGGTTCCAAAATTGTATTCCAATAATGATGTGATATAAGAAGGTAGCTTACCAATAACGGCCTTCGAAATGAACAAATACCAGTGTTCCATCAGAGAGGACCAACCAACCTTCTCATAAAGGACACAGTGATGAGTGTCGTATCTTTCATTAGTAATGAATCTGAGGGCAGAGTGATAGTGATATACAGAGTGCAGGAATTTAAGGGTTGAGGCCGCAGCATGCCTATAAATGACCAATTACTATAAATTAAATCACGATAGTCCAGGACTGATACCAAAACCGCTTCGACAACTCTCTTCCTACTAATCAAAGGACAGATGGTTCTGTTTCTGTAGAGGAAGGCAAGTTTGTCCACATGGAATTTAAATGTAAATTTCTCAGCGAGCCACACACCAAGATATTTATATTCAGTGACTCTCTCAATGCTGGAGCCACTTACAGCACATATGTGTACACCATCATAATCAATATGTCTGCCTCAAGATGATGCCTTCAACAGTACCATGTGCTATTACTGTAACGACAGCAACACATTATGGCATATGGTTTGTCAAGTTGGTAAATTCCACTTTTTAGAAAAAAGATTTCTACTTTAAAATAGATTTTTGGAACTAGGAAAGTACATTTAGCCGGTAATCCATAAATATGATATTCTTTGTGAAATATTAAACACACACACACACACACACACACACACACACACACACACACACACACACACACACACACACACAGACACACACACACGCACGCACGCACGCACGCA
This sequence comes from Notolepis coatsorum, assembly GCF_963971535.1. Classification (NCBI taxonomy): domain Eukaryota; kingdom Metazoa; phylum Chordata; class Actinopteri; order Aulopiformes; family Paralepididae; genus Notolepis; species Notolepis coatsorum. The sequence goes on from NC_140180.1 coordinate 91,517,114, forward strand.
CGCACGCACGCACGCACACACACACACACACACACACACACACACACACACACACACACACACACACACACACACACACACAAACACACACACACACACACACACAAACACACACACAAATATACTAGATAGATAGATAGATAGATAGATAGATAGATAGATAGATAGATAGATAGATAGATAGATAGATAGATAGATAGATAGATAGATAGATAGATAGATAGGTAGGTAGGTAGGTAGGTAGGTAGGTAGGTAGGTAGGTAGGTAGGTAGGTAGGTAGGTAGGTAGGTAGGTAGGTAGGTAGGTAGGTAGGTAGGTAGGTAGGTAGGTAGGTAGGTAGGTAGGTAGGTAGGTAGGTAGGTAGGTAGGTAGGTAGGTAGGTAGGTAGGTAGGTAGGTAGGTAGGTAGGTAGGTAGGTAGGTAGGTAGGTAGGTAGGTAGGTAGGTAGGTAGGTAGGTAGGTAGGTAGGTAGGTAGGTAGGTAGGTAGGTAGGTAGGTAGGTAGGTAGGTAGGTAGGTAGGTAGGTAGGTAGGTAGGTAGGTAGGTAGGTAGGTAGGTAGGTAGGTAGGTAGGTAGGTAGGTAGGTAGGTAGGTAGGTAGGTAGGTAGGTAGGTAGGTAGGTAGGTAGGTAGGTAGGTAGGTAGGTAGGTAGGTAGGTAGGTAGGTAGGTAGGTAGGTAGGTAGGTAGGTAGGTAGGTAGGTAGGTAGGTAGGTAGATAGATAGATAGATAGATAGATAGATAGATAGATAGATAGATAGATAGATAGATAGATAGATAGATAGATAGATAGATAGATAGATAGATAGATAGATAGATAGATAGATAGATAGATAGATAGATAGATAGATAGATAGAAAAACGTATTATGAGCCTTTGGAAAATGGCATGCGTATTTTAAGTTTAAGTTGTGGCTGTGTTTTATATGAGTGTTCAATCTGTTACACAAATATTGATACATAAGGCCTATTATCTTTAAAATACATCTCATTTCAACGTGTCCTTTCCTCTGTTACACTGAAACAGCGATAGTAACTGCATTGCAAACACATCTTCCGGCATAATTTCCAAAAGCAACATTCCTTTATTTCCTTTGTGCAGTGAGTTTGGACCCAGCAGTAATGCTGCAGGGAGACAATACCCCCGTCCTCTCACGACCGCACAACCATTTCTGAATTGTAATAACAAAGTTATGTCTCTTAGGTTTACACACGGTGTCTGGTCTTGGTTGTTGAGCTGTTGTACGCTTGACCGCTGATACCGACCTTGGCGTCTCATGAATATCTCATCAACGTCGCTGAGGGACTATTGTTGCATATCCAGCGTTGTGGTATAGCGGGAGAGACAAGAAGGCCTCTGTAATTTGGGAGACAATTCCTCTTTGGCAAAATGCACTTAAACATATTTTGCTGGAGTGGAGAGACTGTGGCTAATTCTATCAACATTCCATACTTGCAATATGATTGTTTTCCATCTGCTCAGTGTGTGCTATTTATTGGGGTGTTTCAAGTACATTTCTGCCTCCCTCTCTCTCTCTCTCTCTCTCTCTCTCTCTTCTCTCTCTCTCTCTCTCTCTCTCTCTCTCTCTCTCTCTCTCTCTCTCTCTCTCTCTCTCTCTCTCTCGCTCTCTCTCTCTCTCTCTCTCTCTTCTTCTTCCCCCCTCCCCTCCCCTTGTGGTGTTTACGCAGAATCAAGGAGATTATTCTTCCCTCCATCTGCCTTGGGAGTTTTGAAAATGTACATCTTAAAGTCCACAATCTTTCACTAAGACAGCTGCTTGCTCAGTTTTACGGTAAACAGCCGGGGCCCAGATTGGAAACTAATGGGCCCCAAATTGGCTGATCTGATTATTTATTGTCAAAGGAAAAAGGCCTGGGTATGGATTATTGAGTGTGAAGCGCCACGGTGATCTAGTCGGCATGGCTACGGGGAGGCTATAGTGTACCTCCACATTTCATCACGGAAAGATGAATTGTTTCGTATGTGGACGGACTCCTGAACACCAATTTTATTTGTCTCACATTTCAATGTTGTGTTGAGTGTGAATGTGTATTTTTGTGTTGACACCATGTCAATGATTGGACCCCAGATAGAATAGGCCTAACATTAACCTTAATTTCTTAACCGTTAAACATT
>NC_140180.1:91519448-91544448 GCF_963971535.1 Notolepis coatsorum
CGGGACCTCACTAGTCCTGACGTACACATCAATAGCTAGAGGATGATGGATTCCCCTCCGCAACACAACCACACACACACACACACACACACACACACACACACACACACACACACACACACACACACACACACACACACACACACACACACACACACACACACACACACACACACACACACACACACACACACACACACACACACACACACACACACACACACACACACACATAACATCTGAGGAAGACTATGCTGCATAATCAATGGTAGTAGGATACTGATGCAGGATAAAAAACATTGGCCCTCTATAACGTAATGTAGAGTCTGCTGTACTTCCACTGCTACGCTGATGATACTCAGCTCTATCTCAGCACCTCACCATCCTCCCAGCTCCCCCCACAGTCTCTAGCCAACTGCCTCCACGTCATAAAAACCTGGATGTCAATCAAACTACTAAAACTAAACAGCAAAAAGGCATGGTCGTGGCCCCCAAGGCACTGCCCTGGAAGGTTGGAGATCTCCTCCTCCACGTGGACGGCGGTTCCATCTCCCTGTCTCTCGAGTCTGCCTTCTATCACCTCATAAACATCTCCCTGTCTCTCGAGTCTGCCTTCTATCACCTCATAAACATCTCCTGTCTCCGACCCTCACTCTCAGATTCTGTGACTGAGACCCTGATCCACTCATTGATCACCTCCCGGTTGGACTACTGCAACTGAGTCCTGTTCGGGGTACCAAGCAAAGCCCTGGACAGGCTTCAGTATGTACAGAACTCAGCTGCCAGGGCTCTCACTCACACCAAGCCCTGGCACTCACTCACACATCACCCCCACCCTCCTCCACCTCCACTGGCTCCCAGTCAAGTTCCACATCTCTTTCAAACTCCTGCTCCTCACCTACAAGTCCCTCCATGCCCTCGCCCCCCGATACCTGTCTGATCTCCTCCACCAGCACACTCCATCCCGGAACCTACGATCTTCTGATCTGGGTCTCCTCTCCATCCCTCGCACCAGGTTGCGGACATTCGGTGAAAGAGCGTTCAGTGTGACGTCCCCTACCCTCTGGAACTCTCTCCCCCCCCAAAATCCGCAACACCCCAACCACCTCAAAACAGCTCTCAAGACGCACCTTTTCACCAAGGCTTTCGCCACTAGTTCGTTTAGATTAGATTTAAGTCTCATTATCCCTCTACCTGCCTCCTCATCACCCCCCTTTCCCATATTGCCCCTTTTCCCTAGCCCTCTTGACTTGTGCGCCACCAAGGCACTTCAAGTCATACAGAACACAGCGGCCCGTCTGATCTCCAACCTATGTCAGCCCACGTTACTCCACTTCTCAGAGAGCTGCGCTGTTCCCCATTGCTGCACGATCTGCTTCAAGATTCTGTACCTGGTACACCGTGGAGCGAGGGGAACGGCTCCCTCCTACTTCCAGTCAATGGTCTCTAACTACACACCCTCAAGACCCCTACACTCTGCATCTTCTAACTACACACCCTCAAGACCCCTACGCTCTGCATCTTCTAACTACACACCCTCAAGACCCCTACGCTCTGCATCTTCGAACTACACACCCTCAAGACCCCTACACTCTGCATCTTCTAACTACACACCCTCAAGACTCCTACGCTCTGCATCTTCTAACTACACACCCTCAAGACCCCTACACTCTGCATATTCTAACTACACACCCCCAAGACCCCTACACTCTGCATCTTCTAACTACACACCCTCAAGACCCTATACACTCTGCATCTTCTAACTACACACCCTCAAGACCCCTACGCTCTGCATCTTCTAACTACACACCCTCAAGACCCCTACACTCTGCATCTTCTAACTACACACCATCAAGACCCCTACGCTCTGCATCTTCTAACTACACACCCTCAAGACCCCTACACTCTGCATATTCTAACTACACACCCTCAAGACCCCTACGCTCTGCATCTTCTAACTACACACCCTCAAGACCCCTACGCTCTGCATCTTCTAACTACACACCCTCAAGACCCCTACGCTCTGCATCTTCGAACTACACACCCTCAAGACCCCTACACTCTGCATCTTCTAACTACACACCCTCAAGACTCCTACGCTCTGCATCTTCTAACTACACACCCTCAAGACCCCTACACTCTGCATAATCTAACTACACACCCCCAAGACCCCTACACTCTGCATCTTCTAACTACACACCCTCAAGACCCTATACACTCTGCATCTTCTAACTACACACCCTCAAGACCCCTACATTCTGCATCTTCTAACTACACACCATCAAGACCCCTACACTCTGCATCTTCTAACTACACACCCTCAAGACCCCTACGCTCTGCATCTTCTAACTACACACCCCCAAGACCCCTACACTCTGCATCTTCTAACTACACACCCTCAAGACCCCTACACTCTGCATCTTCTAACTACACACCCTCAAGACCCCTACGCTCTGCATCTTCTAACTACACACCCTCAAGACCCCTACACTCTGCATATTCTAACTACACACCCTCAAGACCCCTACACTCTGCATCTTCTAACTACACACCCTCAAGACCCTATACACTCTGCATCTTCTAACTACACACCCTCAAGACCCCTACACTCTGCATCTTCTAACTACACACCCTCAAGACCCCTACACTCTGCATCTTCTAACTACACACCCTCAAGACCCCTACGCTCTGCATCTTCTAACTACACACCCTCAAGACCCCTACACTCTGCATCTTCTAACTACACACCCTCAAGACCCTATACACTCTGCATCTTCTAACTACACACCCTCAAGACCCCTACGCTCTGCATCTTCTAACTACACACCCTCAAGACCCCTACACTCTGCATCTTCTAACTACACACCATCAAGACCCCTACGCTCTGCATCTTCTAACTACACACCCTCAAGACCCCTACGCTCTGCATCTTCTAACTACACACCCTCAAGACCCCTACACTCTGCATATTCTAACTACACACCCTCAAGACCCCTACACTCTGCATCTTCTAACTACACACCCTCAAGACCCTATACACTCTGCATCTTCTAACTACACACCCTCAAGACCCCTACACTCTGCATCTTCTAACTACACACCCTCAAGACCCCTACGCTCTGCATCTTCTAACTACACACCCTCAAGACTCCTACGCTCTGCATCTTCTAACTACACACCCTCAAGACCCCTACACTCTGCATCTTCTAACTACACACCCTCAAGACCCCTACACTCTGCATCTTCTAACTACACACCCTCAAGACCCCTACACTCTGCATCTTCTAACTACACACCCTCAAGACCCCTACGCTCTGCATCTTCTAACTACACACCCTCAAGACCCCTACACTCTGCATCTTCTAACTACACACCCTCAAGACCCCTACGCTCTGCATCTTCTAACTACACACCCTCAAGACCCCTACACTCTGCATCTTCTAACTACACACCCTCAAGACCCCTACACTCTGCATATTCTAACTACACACCCTCAAGACCCCTACACTCTGCATCTTCTAACTACACACCCTCAAGACCCTATACACTCTGCATCTTCTAACTACACACCCTCAAGACCCCTACACTCTGCATCTTCTAACTACACACCCTCAAGACCCCTACACTCTGCATCTTCTAACTACACACCCTCAAGACCCCTACGCTCTGCATCTTCTAACTACACACCCTCAAGACCCCTACACTCTGCATCTTCTAACTACACACCCTCAAGACCCTATACACTCTGCATCTTCTAACTACACACCCTCAAGACCCCTACGCTCTGCATCTTCTAACTACACACCCTCAAGACCCCTACACTCTGCATCTTCTAACTACACACCATCAAGACCCCTACGCTCTGCATCTTCTAACTACACACCCTCAAGACCCCTACGCTCTGCATCTTCTAACTACACACCCTCAAGACCCCTACACTCTGCATATTCTAACTACACACCCTCAAGACCCCTACACTCTGCATCTTCTAACTACACACCCTCAAGACCCTATACACTCTGCATCTTCTAACTACACACCCTCAAGACCCCTACACTCTGCATCTTCTAACTACACACCCTCAAGACCCCTACGCTCTGCATCTTCTAACTACACACCCTCAAGACTCCTACGCTCTGCATCTTCTAACTACACACCCTCAAGACCCCTACACTCTGCATCTTCTAACTACACACCCTCAAGACCCCTACACTCTGCATCTTCTAACTACACACCCTCAAGACCCCTACACTCTGCATCTTCTAACTACACACCCTCAAGACCCCTACGCTCTGCATCTTCTAACTACACACCCTCAAGACCCCTACACTCTGCATCTTCTAACTACACACCCTCAAGACCCCTACGCTCTGCATCTTCTAACTACACACCCTCAAGACCCCTACACTCTGCATATTCTAACTACACACCCTCAAGACCCCTACGCTCTGCATCTTCTAACTACACACCCTCAAGACCCCTACACTCTGCATCTTCTAAGTACACACCCTCAAGACCCCTACACTCTGCATATTCTAACTACACACCCTCAAGACCCCTACGCTCTGCATCTTCTAACTACACACCCTCAAGACCCCTACACTCTGCATCTTCTAACTACACACCCTCAAGACCCCTACACTCTGCATCTTCTAACTACACACCCTCAAGACCCCTACACTCTGCATCTTCTAACTACACACCCTCAAGACCCCTACGCTCTGCATCTTCTAACTACACACCCTCAAGACCCCTATGCTCTGCATCGTCTAACTACACACCCTCAAGACCCCTACGCTCTGCATCTTCTAACTACACACCCTCAAGACCCCTACACTCTGCATCTTCTAACTACACACCCTCAAGACCCCTACACTCTGCATATTCTAACTACACACCCTCAAGACCCCTACGCTCTGCATCTTCTAACTACACACCCTCAAGACCCCTATGCTCTGCATCTTCTAACTACACACCCTCAAGACCCTATACACTCTGCATCTTCTAACTACACACCCTAAATACCCCTACGCTCTGCATCTTCTAACTACACACCCTCAAGACCCCTACACTCTGCATCTTCTAACTACACACCCTCAATACCCCTACGCTCTGCATCTTCTAACTACACACCCTCAAGACCCCTACGCTCTGCATCTTCTAACTACACACCCTCAAGACCCCTACACTCTGCATCTTCTAACTACACACCCTCAAGACCCCTACACTCTGCATCTTCTAACTACAGACCCTCAAGACCCCTACACTCTGCATCTTCTAACTACCCACCCCCAAGACACAATACTCTCTCACACCCAAACACAACTCGAACACATGCAGAAATACATGCCTCATTACAATTACTGCACTTCAGGCGAGACAGCCTAGGACAGGTGAATAGGCCCAACTAATATTTTAATAGACATATCACTATGAAACGTTCCCAGTTTGTTATGTACATAACAACTAAGAAAAAATGTATTGCATGTATTATATGTTTATGCAAAATAGGTGTTACCTAATTAAATATGTGCTAATTTGTATATATTGCCAATAACAGAATCACCAACATTGGATGGGAGCCAGATTCAACATCTTTGTTTCATTATCTTGACACATAACACAATGAACTTTTGACCAGAAGAGATTGTGGCTATAAATTATGTATTTTTATCATCCCATAAATCAGGAAATACTGTAAATTTTCGCCAGGTTTTTTGGTATAAATGTACTATAAATCAGGCTATGAATGATATATCAACAAACCCCTCTCTAAAAAGAAGCAGGGTATAGATAGGAAGAAATGTGGAAAGTATGGTGTATGTGTGTGTAGGTGCTAGGGACATGGATTGTAACTGAGGGGTTACAAAACCCTGACTGTATTAAAGATTGTGATAGATTAAACCACTGCTAATTATGTACTTAGTATTACTTGCCAGACAGTACAACTAATTATGGCAGACACTCATAATAACACGGCACGGTGACAAAGAAATATCATTGGGGGTATTTATTATTATGCAGCAAATTGTACAGATATGAGAATTAAGGTCGCGCTTGTATGGCGAAGAATATGCATAAGTCAGTCAGTAGCAAAAGTCAGTGGGAATAGAATAATTCCTACGATGGGGTACTAGGCTAACGCCGCCTGGCGTAGGATGGCAATTATAGGGGGAAACGCTGGTACCGCTGGAGACAAGGGGTTTCCTCCCAGAGATGTAAGCTCTGGAGGGAAGAAGAATGTTCGGATACTCAGTCTGTTCAATTGAAGAAGAAGGGGGTTCACGTACAGAATCCGGTCCTTGTAATCCAAATGCTCAGCAACAAAGCAATAACTGTAATCCAATTGCACGATAGCAATGATGATAGCCAGCTAGCTGAGGTCCACGAAGCCAGCCCGAAGTAGATCCTCACGGTGGTTAAATCCAAACGACAGTGGGTATTAACGATGCTCTTCTCCAAGGGTAGTACGTTCCACAATCACTATAATCCAACCAATACTGGTTCTGCAATCGCCGCCGTCGGTTCCAATATGCACATGTCCAGTAGGTTCTCCGACTAGGCCCTCCTCGTGTACTGGCACCAATGTATTTAGTCCACGCACACTGGCTAAGGTTCCACTAGCTAAACGAACGAACTGCTGGGTAATGCTGCACACGAACGAACTGCTGTTGGCACGATACACAATAATTAACGACTCTTTACTTCACATTAAGCTAAGTCGAACTTGACGTTACTGCATTAAATCTGACACTTTTACTATTCACTTCGCACGTGGTTCTCAACGCTCTGTTAGACGAACTGCTTCTCACTACATTAGAATCACACTGAACTTGATGAACAGCTACTGTTCGCACCTGCCGCCGTATATATACTTAAGTGGCTTTCTAGTGCCGAACCTCAGTTCTTGTCTCGAATCAATGCGCCGTCTCCAGGCATGTTGCAACATGCCCGGACTCGCCTTTGAACCTGACTTTAGGGGCTCGCCGTCTGGCGCCGATAGCGTTATCCAATAAGGAAAGCGAATATTACTAGGATTCAATCGCAGGCTTAAAGGGATATAACGTGTATATATAAATAATATACAAGGTATATAAAACAATAAACGTAGATTCTCAGCTTTAATCTGGCCCTTCACAACATGGATATTTCATCTCGTACGTGTACGCATAAAAACGAACTTTTGGGAAAACGCCTTCAAATGTTGTAATTGTGATTTATGGACACAATCGGACAAAATTAAGTATAATAAACTAATTGTGTGTTTTCGATATTTTATTGGCACTAGTTTGAAATAAGACATAAGGCAATATATATATATAAAAAAAATCACTAAATCAACCTACATTTTTTTTTCTTAAAGTCTCGCCTTAAAAAACACCAAGAGCTCTCACTCTCTCTCTCTTTCCGGTAAGACCTTGATTTGACACAATACTCTCTCACACCCAAACACAACGCCAACACATGCAGATACTATGCACTTAATGCATGAAGGAGGAATAGTGAGTGTGCTGACTGGATAGATATGGGGGAAAGGGAGAGCAGACATTCAATAACACACACACACACACACACACACACACACACACACACACACACACACACACACACACACACACACACACACACACACACACACACACACACACACACACACACACACACACACACACACACACACACAGACCATGCTTACAGTAGCAGTGGCAACCTTTTACAGTAAGCCTCCACCCCCCCCCCCCTCCCGAGTCTAAAGATAGTTTTGCTGAATCGTTTTCGATTTTTTTTTACCACTCCTGCCAAGTATCAGCGGTGCCGCGGGCGTACAGTAACCTCTCCCGAGGCGACACCACACCGTACACCGCGTCCTCTGACCTGTTAGCATGCAACATGCATTAACTGACATGTAGAGTGGCTGATATTGTGGTGGTCAGCGCTTCATGCAGATCGGAGACATGGTGTGAAGCGAAGGGTGAAAACCCAGACTGCTCGCTTACCATCCTTTTTATCTGTGAAATACTGTAGTTGACCTCTTTTTAGGCCGGTGGAAGTTGATGATTGAAATTGGAGATGCACGTTAAATTAAAATAGGGTGCTTTTGGGGTCCTCTGTTCGGCCTCTTAGGCGACGGCGGAGGATCTTGGTCTGACGCCCATGATGGTCAATCTAGTGGGCCGCGACCAGGACCTAGTGATCCCAGGATTCTCGAGCGGATGCTTCTCTGTCCCGTGCAGGCCCCATCTTTCATATAAAAATTAAAGTACACCCTAAACGAGGAAATGTGGGCATAGGATCTTCTTTATCGGGAGTTCCATGCTCAAAGTCGGCTGCAGCCCGAAATGGGAACTGTGCTGGCCCCGCTGAATGTCTGGATCACCGTTGTAAACTGTGTTTTGACATTCTTTTTCTTTTCCCTCTTAGGGGAGGGACTTGGACAGCGGCCTGTCTGAAGTGTGGCTTGTTATGTCGTTGTGTACAGTTCAGGTGATAGCTGCTTAGCTGGCGTGCTAGTTGTGGCCTACTGTGTTAGCCAGTCAGCTGTTAGCTGCGGCGCTAGCCCGCTGTGTTACCAGGCTAGTAAACGTTAGCTTGTTGCTATCAGTCGAATAGCTGCTTAGCTGGCGTGCTAGTTGTGGCCTACTGTGTTAACCAGTCAGCTGTTAGCTGCGGCGTTAGCTCGCTGTGTTTACCAGGCTAGTAAACGTTAGCTTGTTGCTATCAGTCGGACGGCTGTTAGCCTAATGCTACACTGTTGAACGTTTTCTATGACTATAACATGCCTTAAACACTCTGACTACGACGTCATCTTTGACAGAGGATGTTAGTCGAACCTACACCGGGAGCCCTGCCAGCGAGGACTGCGTCAACATGGGGAAACGTAGCGGCTGGGTGGCTCAGCGACGTCACCCTCGTCGCCGACACAGGAGAGTGTCCCGTTATCCAGATTGCAGTTCTCTTGGCCTGCGCTCAGGGTAGGAAGGTCCCGACCGGACTTTAAACACTTCTTCTTTCCTTCCCTTCTAAATGTTTTGTAATAACGATGTTTTCCAAAACGTGTGTTGCTGCAATAAATTGAGGATACAACGCGTGTTGTGTGTGAAGTGTCTTGTCACTGGTATAGCTTCTCTCTCCATAGAAATCGGGTTGTTGTTTACATGTGTAAAAATGATCTGGTTAGTTGTGATGAGAACATGTGTGTTCATGTAACGTGAACTCACAACTAAGGGGGTTAATTAACCTATAAAGCTATGCTTAGTGACATGTGATTGAGGAATGAATTATTTTCTCAGCCTGTAATGACAATGAACAGTGTGTTCACATATTAACAGGGTTACCTGTTCAACTTGGTCGTATCAAGGGTAAGGAAGGAGGGGTGATCCCCCCGGTTTCCCTGGGGCTTCCCCACCCTCCTCTCAGACATGTTGTTTACAATATATTGTGTCACTGTGTTTGTGGGGATACGATGTAACCCTCAGCTTAATTGCTGGGGTTGTGCTTTCCGCTTGAGAAACTATTTTTTCCTAAAGAAAAGATTGTTTGGTCACTTATCATGTGTGCTTAGCAAGGCCTGTGGCCAATACATAATCGAGGATTCTGTATTCTCTCGTTATGAAAAACGGTGTTCCTCTGTAGCAAGAGTGTACTTTTGCCATTTTTTGTTGTGATGAAGGGTTGTGTGTGTCTTGTGATCTACAACTGGGTTAGGTTTGGCCACAGAAGCACATGTGTAAGTCTGGTACCGGGGCTCTTAAAGGGGGCCCTCTCTATTCTGTGTTTTTTCCTTAGTAAAAATCAGATAGCAGGTTAGCACATGAGCTGTGTGAAGCTGGTAGATACTTCATGTAGCAGACTATGACTGTGTCATGCTCTATTTGTCATTACATCGTATCATGGGTGTGGGGTCGTAAAGGGGTGAACTGGTAATCCTTCCTCCCCTTTTCTGATTGGTCAGGGGTTAAAACCTCCTGTCCTTCAAGGTTCCTGTCACGTTGCTGTTCGGCACGTTACAGGGTAAGAGGGGGGGGGGGGGGGGGGAGTTTCCTGGTCCCACGCCCTGGAAGATTGGGCGTGTGCACCGCAGAAATTCCCCCGCCATAGAGTACGTCACTGAGCGCGTCTCTGCTGGTAAGACTTCCGTGAGTTGTTCAGGTCCATGTTATGGATCTGTTTCAGGGAGTTGTCAGAGCTCCTCCTCACGAAGCTCCTCCTCTGGCCTTCTGTGAGTTCGGACTCTCCTTCCCTGTAAGGGAGCTACCTCAGAGTTCAGAGCCTCCTCCTCAGATTGTCAAGGTGAGTAGAACTTCAAAAAGGAGTTCTGCTCTATTGTGTGTGTATTCGATTCAATTCGATTATTGAGTGTGTATTGGTTAAGTGCCTCCTCCTCGGAGTGTCCTGACCCAAGTATTACATAGCTCAATGTTGCAATATATTCTTTTCAAGCTATACAGCTTGCATGGGAAGTCTCTCTGGGGATTTCCGTCTCCTCCCTATGGCGAGGGTGGTGGGATGTAAAAATGTAAACAATTTTTACCCTCAGCTGCGTCACGTGGGATTCATGTCAGTCTGTGTTTCTTTCTCTTTTTTAAAAAGAGGAAGGAACATGAAGCACGACGGCTCCGTGTCGTTCTCCCAGGCGACTTGGAGGAACAATGTTTGGTGTCTTGCTAGACTATCCATTGATGTGTTTGGGTCTCGACGCATACATAGTGCTGGCTCGGTGTGTTTCTGTTAAGAATCACGCAGGGGCTAAGTGCGCCTTGGTTGCTTGTTATTAAAACAGCGTTTTTATAGGGCAACTGGGATGGAGTTTTGTCTCTTCCATGCGCCTGTTTACTAGGTTGTCTCGATGAATTCTCGTTCATATCTGGGGGATGTTAACGGAATAGATCTGAACATAGGTAGAGGGGTCTCACGCCCTTGGGGTGGGCCACCGAGCACGGTTCACACCGGCCCGTCTGGGTGGCGCCCTCTTTTCATGTTTTAGATCAACACGCATATCTGCCCCTTCTCCTGGAGTAGGCATGTCGGCGTGGTTAGGGCACGGGACTGGTTCTGGTCACGCTGGTCCAGGTCAGTTAACCCGTTTGTCCGCCGGGGATGCAGATCTGCTGTTCTGGTACCCTGAGGGACTTGGGCTTTTTTCAGGGGGAAAAATGCCGGGTCGGCCCGGGTGTCACAAGGTTAGGCGTTATGGAGACCCTTGTTGGGTACATGTGGTACTCTGCACTATCATAAAGGGCTGGTTCTCTTTTCTTCGCTCCTCTCTCACGCATGGCGAAGATGGGGCTGTTGGGGTGGTCTTTTGGACCTCCTCTGGTAACCCTGTGCTTCCCGAGCCGCCGGGCCCGGTCCGAAGTAAAGTTTCGTTGATACCGTAGACCTGGGATAACCCTTTTTTCTTGAGGGGTTATAGGAACAACCACCGTCTGTACCGAGAGGGTAGTTGATTCCCTGGTATGTTGGAGCAGTGTCAACTCCCGGGTTGCCCGGTTGAGTGTGCCCCTGCACGTTCATGACGTCTGCCAATCATGTCAGCCTTCTCTGCCTCGACCCCTCTGGGTGGGTTTTTTTTGATGGAGGCTTTGTCATGGTGATCAACAACGCCAGCATGCGCCCCTTCCACCGGGGGGCTGTTTTCAGCTGACTCCTTTGGCGCCTGTCTCGTCCGCAGTGCTCCAGGCTCAGGTTACAGCCTGCTGCCTGGTTTTCCCCGGTGCGCTGCCTGCTTCCGTTGGTTAACCTTTTTTGAGTGATTACGGCCATGCTGACTGCCTGTTCTGCAGGGTCAGTGTGCCAGGCGGTGTGCTATTGGGGGGAAAGGGCCCGCTCTTGGAGGGGCCTTATCCGAATACGCTGGCGATGTGGGGTGCGGTGTCACTAAGTGACCGCCTGGTGGGGTCTTGATGCCTGGCGTCATTGACCTCTCCGGGCCCCCTTTTTCCAGGGGATCCAGTCCCTTCGGTGGGTCTGGGTCTTCCTTCGCGCTCCGCTGCTACAGCTTTGCCACGGGTTGGGTTGCTCTTGACCCCGTGATTTTGGGGGCAGTAACGAGGTTTGTTCCTTCCGTTCGTTCCCGGGTGGCATGCGGGTTGTGTGTGTGTGTAGTTGTGGGTCAAGCCACGGTCTACTCAGCCTGTGCCTTGAGTTCCTCTTCGCACGGTCGGATCCGTCTCCCTCCCGTAAGCCTCCAATAGGGGGGTATCCTCCATTAGGGAGGGTCGGGGGCTCGGTCCTCCCGGTCTGATGGTTGTGGGGGGCCTCAGCGGGGTACATTTGTCGAGCTATGGCTCCCGCTCAGCTCCTGTTATGCAACTGGTGCTGAGCGAAGCCATAACGAAATAGAACGTAAGGTTATGTATAACCAAGTTCTATGAGTTATGGTGCGCTCAGCACCAGGACGCCGCTGCGGCCTTGATCTTTCATTGTGGTGAAATTTGTTGGGAAGGAGATGAGTGTGTGGCCCCACCCTGCTTATGTAGGCAGCAGATGGGGGGTGGTCAGATGGATGTTGGTATGTAAAGGTACATTTTGAAATTTATTCAGTGCATATCCACTGAAGCGAGATATTATGCAACTGGTGCTGAGCGCACCATAACTCATAGAACTTGGTTATATACATAACCTTACGTTATACATACACACATTCCTCATATCCCTCCTAGTTACACATGCACACAGTCCTCGTATCCCTAGTTATACATACACACATTCCTCATATCCCTCCTAGTTACACATGCACACAGTCCTCATATCCCTATAGTACACATACACACAGTCTTCATATCCCTCCTAGTTACACAAAGTCCCCCACTCATATGCATAACATATCTGTCTGTCTGTCTGTCTGTCTGTCTGTCTGTGTCTGTCTGTTGTCTGTCTGTCTGCCTGCTGCTGCCTGCCTGCTGCCTGCCTGCCTGCCTGCCGCCTGCCTGCCTGCCTGCCTGCCTGCCTGCCTGCCTGCCTGCCTGCCTGCCTGCCTGCTGTGCCTGTCTGTCTGTCTGTCTGTCTGTCTGTCTGTCTGTTGTCTGTCTGTCTGTCTGTGTCTGTCTGTCTGTCTGTCTGTCTGTCTGTCTGTCTGTCTGTCTGTCTGTCTGTCTGTCTGTCTGTCTGTCTGTCTGTCTGTCTGTCTGTCTGTCTGTCTGTCTGTCTGTCTGTCTGTCTGTCTGTCGTCTGTCTGTCTGTCTGTCTGTCTGTCTGTCTGTCTGTCTGTCTGTCTGTCTGTCTGTCTGTCTGTCGTCTGTCTGTCTGTCTGTGTCTGTCTGTCTGTCTGTCTGTCTGTCTGTCTGTCTGTCTGTCTGTCTGTCTCTGTCTGTCTGTCTGTCTGTCTGTCTGTCTGTCTGTCTGTCTGTCTGTCTGTCTGTCTGTCTGTCTGTCTGTCTGTCTGTCTGTCTGTCTGTCTGTCGCCGTCTGTCTGTCTGTCTGTCTGTCTGTCTGTCTGTCTGTCTGTCTGTCTGTCTGTCTGTCTGTCTGTCTGTCTGTCTGTCTGTCTGTCTGTCTGTCTGTCTGTCTGTCTGTCTGTCTGTCTGTCTGTCTGTCTGTCTGTCTGTCTGTCTGTCTGTCTGCTGTCTGTCTGTCTGTCTGTCTGTCTGTCTGTCTGTCTGTCTGTCTGTCTGTCTGTCTGTCTGTCTGTCTGTCTGTCTGTCTGTCTGTCTGTCTGTCTGTCTGTCTGTCTGTCTGTCTGTCTGTCTGTCTGTCTGTCTGTCTGTCTGTCTGTCTGTCCTGTCCGTCTGTCTGTCTGTCTGTCTGTCTGTCTGTCTGTCTGCTGTCTGTCTGTCTGTCTGTCTGTCTGTCTGTCTGTCTGTCTGTCTGTCTGTCTGTCTGTCTGTCGTCTGTCTGTCTGTCTGTCTGTCTGTCTGTCTGTCTGTCTGTCTGTCTGTCTGTCTGTCTGTCTGTCTGTCTGTCTGTCGTCGTCTGTCTGTCTGTCTGCTGTCTGTCTGTCTGTCTGTCTGTCTGTCTGTCTGTCTGTCTGTCTGTCTGTCTGTCTGTCTGTCTGTCTGTCTGTCTGTCTGTCGTCTGTCTGTCTGTCTGTCTGTCTGTCTGTCTGTCTGTCTGTCTGTGTATCTCTCTCTCTAACTAGTTGGTAGGGTGACAACCAGTGTGTCTCTAACTAGTTGATAGGGTGACAGCCAGTCTGTCTCTAACTAGTTGGTAGGGTGACAGTCAGTCTGTCTCTAACTAGTTGGTAGTGTGACAGTCAGTGTGTCTCAAACTAGTTGACAGGGTGACAGTCTAGATTAGAACATGCACTATTAATCTATCTAAAGGGCCAAAGATCGACAACATGAATCAAGATCAATGGTTTAGCCATTGGTGTCTAAAGTAAGGACCAACATTTCTGAACTGCCTCCTCTTTAAACACACATGCCGTGTTCAATATATTGAGGGAAATAATGTAACATAACATATGAAATAACAATGTACCTGCATGCCACCCCTTTTGTTAAATAAGAACAAAGGTTTCTTTTGGACAGAAGATACAAACAAAGCCAGTGAAAACAATAACTCTTATGTAATTCGGGGCTGTCTCCTCTGCTTAAGAAGCCAGACAGGTTTTGACTAATTTATTTATAATAAAACACAAGATGCAGCTCTAAGTCTGAAAGAGACACACACTCTCAGAGGGATGAACTGTGTGTGCATGCTCAGTGAGATAGATCACCCAAAATAACAAAAAAAAAACATACTCATTATTCTCTAGCAGAGAGAGTTGAAAATATTCAGACTGTTGTTCTGAGTGCGGTAGACTCCTCTGGCTCTAGCTGCCTTAAAGGAACACACCAACTTTTTGGGAAATTTGCTTATTTGCCAGTTAGACAAGCAAATACCCTTTTCTTCTCTGTGCATGCATTAGGCTTAGGGAACAGCCGCACTGTTAGCCTAGCTTAGCGTCATTCACTGTAAGTAGGTGTGCTAGTGTAGCCTAGTTCCCAACAGTCACGAAATACACTCCAAATACAACTCCAAAACGTTCCCGTAAACATGTTGTGACCTGTGTATTTACCACAAAATTTGACATTTTCGTTTTCTAAGAAGATATATACTCGGAACTATTATTTGCCGAACCACTGCTGCCTGGGCGCAGTGATTTCATCACCTCAAAAGCTGTGTTGTTTTTTGAAAAATGGGGCTTTTGAGTGTTTTTTGAAAAATGGGGCTTTTGAGGTTTTGGAGTTGTATTTGGAGTGTATTTCGTTAGGAACTAGGCTACACTGGCACACCTACTTCCAGTGAATAATGCTAAGCTAGGCGGTGTGGCTGCTCCCTAAGCCTAATGCATGCACAGAGAAGACAAGGGAATGTATCTGCTTGTCTAACTCCAGGGTAGATGGCAAATAAAGGAACACGCCAACTTTTTGGGAAATTAGCTTATCGTCTTCTCCAGAGAGAGACAATATGATAGATACCAGTTTCCTCTCTGTGCGTTCAGTAGAAAGCTATCTGGCTGCATGTTAGCCTAGCTTAGCACAATTAATGGAAGTGGACATGGCTGGTTAGCCTTTCGGGAGAGGTGTTAGTTGGACAATGCCTAGGCTAACCGGTCATTCATTGTGCTAAGCTAGGCTAACATGCAGCCAGATAGCTTTCTACTGAACGCACAGAGAGGAAACTGGTATCTATCTTCTTGGCTCTCTCTGGAGAAGATGGAAAGCTATTTCCCAAAAACTTGGCGTGTTCCTTTAATCTACTGTAACTCTCTCTCCACATTACAATAGCATAGTTTTGTTGCAAGTGCAACTAATGCATGTTTACAGAAGGGGGCTGCAATAAGGACTAGTGAAATATAATATTAGATTCTGAATAGCTGTCCTTTTCAGAGTATGCAGGAATGTCAAATGTCCAATCTGTTATATCTTGCTTTGATAGAGAGTACATGTGTTCTCATCTTCTAGATAAGAGCTCATATTCTGCCTAATGGTTTATTCAGGAGCAACAATTTCCATGTATCTCTGTAGTCCATGAATACCCCTGTATGCATGGATAAACACAACATTGCCAAATATTTCCATGGATGTTCTCACTCAGACTTTGAATACCAACGAAAAACAGGATAACTGCCTCTGTACCTCAGAAAACAATTCCATGGATCTTTAGGTTGTTCATAATTGAGATTATCCTGGCTATCATAAGTAGGATATATTATAAACCTATGCAAATATTGGAAACTTGAGTATCCTAAATAATCAACATGATCTCATCAGACAATGTAAATAAAATACTAATTGAACACAGGAAAAAAGGTACCTAATGTACGGCGAAAGTCCAAAACACACCAAGCAACTGTCACACTCCCAGGTCAGGTCAGACCGGGGAGAGAAAACGCCACAGCACTCCCAGGTCAGGTCAGACTTGGGAGAGACAACAATACAGACATGATGTGAACATTGGTCCCCTACCTGCTGACATTGGTTCCCTGCCTC
The DNA here is from genome assembly GCF_963971535.1 of Notolepis coatsorum. Taxonomy (NCBI): domain Eukaryota; kingdom Metazoa; phylum Chordata; class Actinopteri; order Aulopiformes; family Paralepididae; genus Notolepis; species Notolepis coatsorum. The sequence continues at coordinate 91,535,867 of NC_140180.1, forward strand.
CCTCTAGTGGCCAGACTAGCCTGATGGTACAGGCGGCCATCTTGTTTTGGTTCCAAGTGATATAATTAATATCTAATTATTTGTTATCTTGGGCCATCCCTGTCTGTGTGTGATGTCGTCTCCCTGTCTGGTTGTTATGTGTGATTATGTCTTCTGTGTCTAGTTTGGTGTATTCCTAGTGTGTTTATCAGATTTTGCCTTGTTGTATTATTGCCTGGCATTGCCAGCTGTTAGTCATTACAATCAGTGGTAGTATTTAAGACCTGCTTGTTACTGACTTCCTTGTGGCGTCATTGTCTCATGTACCCTCCAAGTCCTCAGTGTTACCCTTCTCGTCGTTCTCCTGTGTTCCCTCCGTGCCTTGCTGTTTGTAGATGCGCTTGTAAGTAGATTAGTCTTTTGTTTTGTTATTGTTTTATTTTCCGTGTTTTACAATTCAGCTCTTCCTCTAGCGCCAGCTCGGCTGTGCCGTTTATGTTCTCTTTGGTAACGTACAGTCGTGTTCAGTAAAGTCTGTTTACACGTATCTTGCCGTCTCTGCCTCCTCCATTCCGTTCCCTATCTGCAAACTGTGTTCTAACCAACCCTCATCGTAACAGGCAACCAGGAGTCAAACTATCAATGATTGTGGTTGGGGATGAATGCACTCACCACTAGACCAAACCACCCATCCTCATACAAATACAGCAATACTATGATTATGATGATGACGACGACGATGATGATGATGATGATGATGATGATGATGATGATGATGATGATGACGATGATGATGACAATGATGATGATGATGATGATGATGATGATTGTAACTGAGGGGTACAATTCCCTGACTGTATTGATAAGTATGGTATCATTAAACCACTACCGCTTTATGTACTTTAACTACTGGCCATACAGTACACGATATCTAAATATGATGAACACTTTCCCACAATGAAATCGGTTCCAGACAAAGGTAATAATCAAATATTTAATATAGCAAAAGGTACATATGATATTTACTATTACATTTATGATTTGAATGCACTTGTAAGGCAAATGAGTACTCGTAGGCAAATCAACACTGAATGTCCAATCTCTGGTTACGCAGGAAGCAAGTATACAACCTGGCTCTTAGGGAATTAGATCTATGGTACACTTAATGATATAGCGGGATATTCTGGAAGGGTCCTCCCGGTTGTAAGCCGGTAGGGGGGGTAGGAGAGCCGTCGGTAGTAGACCGTCTGGTCAACGATATCTAGGGAGACTTCAAGTACAGAAGACAGTGCAGTAGACTCTTGATCCGCAGATGAATACACCTTGGTTCTCTTGTAGGCTATAGCTCCACAATGAAGAAGAAGCTAGGCGACCTCAGTCTCTCTGAGCGCCGACTCAACTTGACTCCTCTCGGGGGTAAATCCAACACTCACAGGCGTCGGCGATTATCCGCTCCACAAATCACAGTACCAAAGCAAATATATATTCCAGCCGCATAGGGCTCAGCAGTCGTCGGGTAGGTAATCCAGTGTACATGTCCCTCGGTCCTCGCCTAGATCTCCTCGGATGAAAGCGCCATGTGGTCGGCCCAGCCTGGATAAGACTCTAGATAACACGAGGAAGCGTTGGAGATGCTGGTCACTTTAGAACTCTAACCGCACGATGCACCATACACGATAGACTATTATTACTTAATAGAAATACGTCGCACTCGACGGTACAGTGCCAAACTCTGACAATTCAGTTATTAATTCGCACGAGGTCTCGATGCTATTCTAAGGCCAAACAGGCCATACTACACCGCACGTGGTATCGTGGGTGAGGCTTCACGTTCTGTTACTAAGTTGGATAGAAGGGTAAAGGACTAAGGGTCTTCTACATTTACTTGCGCCATATTTATATGCACGGTGAACAAATAGTGCCACTCTCATTTCGGTAGCCGTATCCCTGAGCGGAGCCGGGGCTTGTACGGACATGTCTCGTCGGTACCTTTGAACTTGACGCCAGGGGCTGGTCCCCTGGCGCCTGGTCCTTTTGTCCAATAAGAGAATGAACTATTATGGGCTATAGTAGGCTAAAGGGATATTCCGTGTATATGTACAAGGAATATACAAGGGATATCAAACGATATACAAATACTATTCAATATATATCAATAAATAAATATATATATTCGGTTTAATCTGATCCTTCGTAACATCCGCCCCCTAATTAGTCCCACCTAATTAGCTAATCAGAGACAGATTAACCGCACTGTCCACTACTCAATGTCCGCTGTGAGGGTCAGTCAGTTCACAAAGTCATGGGGTCATGGTCGTCATCGATAGTATCGGGGAGCCTTGGCAGTTCTATTAGCCTCGCCACGGGTCGGGTGTAGGTCCGCCCTTGGACGAGCACTTCAGCTGCTCGGACCTTTCCATCGGCACCGGTGATCACTTTGCTTACGCGGCCAGCCGGCCACATAGCTCGGGGTAGTGACTGGTCGATAATCATGACGACTGTTCCTTCTGTCAAATTGTCTCTCTCTTTCACCCATTTCTGGCGGGTCTGTAGAGACGGTAGGTAGTGGAGTAGGAAGCTGTTCCAAAACTTTTCAGCCAATACTTGACTGTACCTCCACATTCTTCGGCCGTTCGCTTCTTCAGGCCTGTACATTGTCTGGGGTAGCGCGGGGTCCAGCCGCGCCATCAAGAGTGTGTTGGGGGTGACTGGGTCGACATCTGCTACATCACTTGAGACGTAACCAAGGGGCTTTGAGTTCAATACTCCCTCGATCTCCGTGAGGACTGTCATTAAGACTTCTTCCGCCACGGTCTGGGCCCCAAGCACGGCGTACAGGGCTGTCTTTATAGAACGTACTTCTCGTTCCCAAGTTCCACCGAAGTGAGGTGCGTTCGGGGGATTAAACTGGAAGTCAATCTGGGATGGAGCGAGGTGGGTCTTAAGTTCTGGGCCCATAGCTTGGAAGCTCTCTCTCAGCTCTCTTTCTCCGCCTTTGAAGTTTGTCCCGTGATCAGACAATAATGTAGACGGTTTTCCTTTCCGTGATGTGAATCTTCGGAAGGCCATAAGGAATGAGTCTGTGCTCATGGTTGGAAGGAGTTCGATATGTATCGCTCTGGTGGTCATGCATTTGAATACAATACCCCACCGCTTCTCGGTTCCTCTTCCTTTCTTTATATACAGCGGGCCGAAACAGTCCATACCGGTGGAGTGAAAAGGCTTGTCGCCGAGTCGGAGGCGACAGGGAGGTAGGTCAGCCATCCGGGGTATACTGGGCTGGGCTCGCCACTTACGACAGTCTAGACAGGTTCGCTGGAAGCGCCGCACTGCTTCTCTCCCTTGCAGTATCCAATAACGACATCTGATCTCCGCGAAGACTCTCTCTGCCCCTGCGTGGTGCACATCCTCGTCGTATTTCTTTATGATCAGCTCTGTGACCTTGTGTCGGCTGTTCAAGACTATCGGGTACTTGACGTCATCCGGTAAGTCTGGGGCTCTCCGCAGACGACCACCCACTCTGAGGAGACTATGGGCGTCGCTCTCGGGGGCTAGGTGGAGCAGTCTGCTGTCTGATGGAACGGGCTTTCCTCCCTGTAGACAGGCTAGCTCATCGGGGAACGAGTCTCTCTGGGCTCGTTGTAGTAGAAGAAGTTCTGCTTCTTCGTAGTCAGCTGCTGAAATGTCAGTCGTGGGCTGAACCTCTGGGTGGTGCCACAGAAATGTCTTTAGCTGCGCACTCTGTAGGGTGAGGCAATCGTCTATGTCGGGGTCTGTGGAGACGAGTGTGTTCAATCCACAGAACATAGGTTTCTTGTTTTCGGCCTCCTCTTTACTCGCCTCCCGTGGGGTGGGTGTAGGCCACTCTTCTTCGGGGAGCTTGAGAAACTCTGGTCCGTCACTGTAGAGGTTGTGACGGGTGAGGTCATCCAGGGACATTCCCCGGGTGATGACGTCAGCTGGGTTGTGTTTGGTGTCCACATACCTCCAGCTCGCTACTTCTGTTAACTCTTGAATCTCGGTGACTCTGACTCCCACGAAGACCTTGTATCTGCACGAATCAGACCGGATCCATGTGAGTACGGTCGTGGAGTCTGACCACAAGATTGTTCTTTGCACCGGGATGGTGAGTTCACGTTGGATTAACGTGGCGAGCTGCGCTCCTGCTAGGGCTGCGCAGAGCTCTAGACGCGGGATAGATTGTTGCTTTCGTGGGGCTATTCTTGAGCGAGCCAGGATGAAAGCAGTATGTATTTCTCCTCCCTCCTCTCGGGCACGCAAGTAGGCCACCGAACCGTAGGCTACTTCGGAGGCGTCGCTGAATACGTGCAGGTCCATCTTGCATGTCTCTGGCCTCACTGTGGGTGGGAAGTAGCTGCGGCGTATATTAACACCTGGGAGTGAGCGGAGTTCCGTCTCCCACTCTCTCCATGTGGATGCAAGGTGTTCGGGTATGGGATCGTCCCAGCCCTGGTCCTTGTCCCATAGCGCTCTTACAATCATCTTTGCCCTGGTGGTGTAAGGTAGAATACATCCCAACGGGTCATATTGTCTGGCGAGTGTTCTGTATACACTCCGTCTGGTGGTCGGTATTGCCGTCGACCTTCCCTGCTCCTTGGTCAGGGGTTTGTGTCTATAATGGAGCGAGTCTGTTTTGAAGCGCCAGACTAGTCCTAGTGTCATTTCTTGGGCTTCTCCTGGGATGGTCGCCATCCAGGTGTCGCTGCTCGCTGCCTTGTCCTCGGGGGAGAGGCTGCGCAGTACTTGCGGGTCGCTGCTGGCCCACTGCCTGAGATCAAAGCCGCCTTTGATCAGGGAGGCGCGGAGCTTGAGTAGGAGAGCCTCGGCTTCTTCTGGCGTCGAGACGCTCTGTAAACAGTTGTCCACGTAGAAACTATTTGTCACACTTTGTCGGACCTCTTCATCTGCTGCTGGGTCCACTGCGACGTGTTTTTGTAGTGCAAACGTAGCACAGCATGGGCTGCATGTGGTTCCGAAAGGGAGGACTTCCCATTGATAGATGGCTGGGTGCTCATCTCCGATCCTCTCTCTCCATAGGAACCGCAGCAGGGGCTTGTCCTCCTCCACTAGTCTCACCTGCAGGAACATCCCTTTGATGTCGCCGCTGATAGCCACCTTGTCCTGGCGGAAGCGTAGTAGCACGCCTAGTAGAGAGGGGCCGAGTGTTGGGCCGGGCAAGAGCTCTTTATTCAGATTTTGTGATCCGATCTGGTAGCTGCAGTTAAACACAATACGATCCTTGCCGTTGTGGTGGACCTTGTGGTGCGGCACGTACCATGATTCGGTCGTCTGATCGGCCTCTTTAATGTCAATTTTCTTTATGTGTCCCGCTGTGATTAGCTTGTTAATCTCAGCGCGGTACACAGCCTCTTGAGCGGGGTCTTTGGCTAGGCGCCGCTCTGTGTTCAATAGATACCGCTCCGTCGCCTCTTTTGTGGCGTGAAAGGTGGGCATTCCCTCTCGCCTCAGGAGTGGAGTTGCGTATCTCATCACTCCGTTGACTGTGACTCTCTTTGTCCCTTGCTCGAGGAGGGCTATAGCGTAGATATCTTCCTTAGAACGTATGTCTTTCTTTTCGTTCTTAAAGGGCATTGTCTCTAGTGTCCATAGCCTCTCGACATGCTGCAGGAGAGTGGCGTCTTCTTCTGTCATTCTGGAGTGGAGGCAGCTAGTGGCTGCTGTTCGGTTAAGAGACTTGGCGAGGGGGCCTTGTAGTGTCCATCCTAGGCGGGTCTCGACTGCTGCAGGACAACCTCTGGGTCCTGTATGGACCCGGTCTATCGGGACTATGAGGTCTGCATGGTCGGAGCCTATCAGCAGGGTCGGGGTGGCACCGTCTATGAGCGGGATAGGTAGTTGACGCAGGTGCACATATTTATCCATCAGCTTGGCGATGGGGTAGGTGTACTGCGATAGTCCTATTTCTTGGCTGGTGAAAGCATTAGTAATCCTATACCGTCTCTCTGGCTGCCCGCTTGCTGCGATAGTGAAGGAGACATTCTCGCCCTTTATCGTCTTTAGATCTCTTCTTATTGTCCGAATCGTCATCTGGTTCTCGCTCCCCCGCAGCCCCAGCTGGGCCGCAGCGGACGCGAGGAGAAGGGTCTTCTCTGACCCGTCATCAAGGACGGCGTAATTGTCCATGACCTTATCTTGGTAACTCAGTGTTACGCGGACCACCTTTAAGAGCACCTGGGCGCCCCCGCTGCTAGCGGGGTCAATGTACATAACACTTGCCTTTGTGCTGCTGGATGGTGCAGGCTTTCTTCTGTTACTGTCGTGTAGGACATCTAGGTGGGCTCCATCACACCGACTACACCTCTTCTTTAGGCGGCACTCGGCTGCCATGTGACTGCGCGCACATCGGTAACAGCGCCTGTTGGACTTTATCCAGTGACTCACTTCTTCAGCGGTCATCTTCTTGAACAGGTCACATTGTGACAACCAGTGTTCCTTTTCGCAGTATGGGCACACCATCTTCCACTTCTCTTTCATCGAGGGGGTACTGTGGTTCTTGCTGCTCGGTACTGATTCTGATTGGTGCATGACAGTCACCGATCTTCGGCCATCGTTTGCTCTCCTAGGTCCCTCTCTGGAGCTTGGTGTGCTCCGCACGAACGTATCCAACCGTAGGCTGCTGACTTCTCTCGCCAGGAAGTCGGCTAGGTCTAGGAGGGATGGCTCGGGACCGTTAGGATCACGGTGGTCTCTTTGCCGCCTGAAGCGCTCCTGTCGGGCGGGCGGCAGCTTCTCTAAAATCCTCTCGACGTTCGAGTTTGCGTATAGTTCGTGCATACCCTTTTCTCGTTGCGCCCCCAGCATCCCTACCAGGGATTGTACTTTGATAGACAGGTCGTCTAGTGAGCGATTGTCTGTTGCTGGGGGTAGGCGGTCAATATGCCTTATCTCTTGTATTACGTAATCCCATATACGTCCATATCTTTGGTCTAGTGCTGCTAGAGCCACTGTGTATGGGGTAGTAGAGGTGGCATAGGCCAGCGCTATGTTGTGCGCTCTGGGCACTTTCAGGTGCTTCAATAGGATAGCATACTTGTGGCGTTCATCAGCTACATCCACCATCATTGTCTCTAAGCACATCCGTAGCTCCGTGTACTGTGCTCGGTTCTCATGGGTGAAGTCTGGAAACGTCGGTGTGCCAATGTATGACGCCGTGGATGGCTGGCACATCGGTGAGCGTTGGAAGAGAGGCCTCCTGGGCGAGTCTCCTCTTACGCCTCTCGGTGGGCTGGTGCCGGCAGGGTACCATGGCCCGCTGGTCCAGGTACTATTCCTCGGGACTGGTCGTGCGTCATGCTCACCCGTGAATAGAGTCGGGGGTCTGTAGCGCAGAGCCGCGGGGGTATAGCCTGGGCTGTACTGGACCTCCTGGTCCTGTGGAGTAATGTGCTGCTGTCGGGCTTGACTCTCCTCTTCTCCCTCTTCTTCCTCTGCCAGGTCATCTAGATCCTGTAGTCGTCTATTTAGCCTCTCCGCGGTGTACGCCGTTCCTTCCTTGTAGCTGGGTCTCACTGGGACCAGTCGGGGAAGGAGTTCGGAGGGGGGTATAGACTCTCTCTGGTGGTCGGGCTCAGGGTCGCTTAATCGGTTAGGGGAGGGTGCCCTTGACCCGTGTCTTGACGAGGCCCTGGAACCCCTTGTGGAGGGAGGGGGTGTTGCCCTGGTGATCAGCTGCTCCATTAGCTGCGCTTGTAGTCTGTCGCGCTCGGCTTCGCGCTTGGTGAGATCCGCTTCTCTTTGGGCACCGGCAGCGGCACGCTGGGTGTCGGCCCGGTCTCTTGCCATATTCTCTTCCGTCTGAAGGCGTCTCATCTCCAGACGTATGCGCTCTTCGTCGCTCCGTTGCTGCGCTTGGAGGCGTTCGCGCTCGCTAAGCGTCTGTGCTTGGAGTTGTTCGCGCTCGCTAAGCGTCTGTGCTTGGAGTCGATCGCGCTCCGTAGAGGCTGCTAGGCTGGCGAGGAACGCCTGTGCCAGCATCCTCTCCGCCTCGCTGGGGGAAGACGCTGGTTGAGGTGATCCGCTCCTGGCAGTACTCGTTGGGGATGCGTTCCCCTGCGGGGAGTCCTGGAGCTCTATCTCCTCGGCGCTCTCCTCATCTTGTTCCTTACAGAGTTCCATCTCTGGAGGGTTGTCTTCCTCCCGGAGCTCTTCGGGGACTACTTCTTCGGTCTTGGCGGGGGGTAAAGTCGTGTCAGTTCCCTCCTGGTCCCCACCGTGAGCTTGGTCAGTTACATTAGAACCCACTAGGGCCTCTGTGGTCGGGGTATCCTGGTTGATAGGGTCGGACATAATTTAACTTTCTACTTTTACCGCGTTTACCGTTTGTAGAAGGCTAGGTAGTATACTGGCAGCGTAATCCTCTAAGTACTGAGGTGGCTGCCGTCTACGCTGCGGGCGTTCTACTTTAGGAGGACCGTTTCGTGGAGTGTTCATCATAGGCCATTTCAATATTAATACCACTATATTAATATTACACTAATTACCCTCCGGCTCGAAGGACCAATTGTAACTGAGGGGTACAATTCCCTGACTGTATTGATAAGTATGGTATCATTAAACCACTA
>NC_140180.1:91549448-91571948 GCF_963971535.1 Notolepis coatsorum
ATAAATCATAATTAATCATAATTAATCATAATTAATTTATTCATTACAATTTACTCAGCCTAGTAACAGACACAATATTTCTGACACTGGAAATACATACCCCCAGGTCCCTAGATGTTCCTAGATACCTAGAACATGCAAATTGACCTTGCAGAAGTGGAGCAATCTTCCATTTACTTAGGCATGTACCTTTAGGCGAAAACGGTCTACAGATTAACAGGTTGAGATTCTCCCCTCTCTTGCAGAATTTGATCACCAACCTTTGTCAATCAGGTTGTACATGTTTTAATTGATTTGCTTGCTTTTGTCTACCCTCATCTTGTTCTCTCATCGTTGTGCTTTTATACGCTGTGTGATTTTATATGCTACATTTACGATGGCGTTTAAACTCGATGTGACTGTAAATGAGGGAAACCTCTGTTGCCTTTCGAGTAAAATAAAGGTTTTAAATTAAATTAAATCTTGCATCATCTTTCATCCAAGTCTGCATTAGTACTGCATTAGGTTCACTGGAGCCCTATGTTACATCCCTTGTAAAGTGGAAGTGAACAGCCATCTGGTGACATTACACCATTGCTCCAACGTTTGGCTCCCTGATCGCCTCTCTCTGCCTTTTAGCAGCTGACGGAATTGGGACTCTCTCTCTTTCGTGCCAACGATGCGCTTCTAAGAATATTCTTTTAACATCCTGTTTTGGAGCAACTCATAATTTGATTCCAAGTCAAATCAAAGAAATGTTAGCGCCGACTTGGTTTGTAACGGTAGGGAAGGATGAAGAACAGACGAGCGTGCATCAGGTCGGCGCAGTGAGTTTATTAGTTTGTAGTACAGCACGTTCCAAACAAGAAAGAATACAGCCCCCCCCGGAAAACACAGGGGCATCTGTCATGTTGTAAAATGTTGTTATTGCTTTTCATTCACGGCGTGGGATGTGCTTTTCAAAGCACATAAAAGGGGGGTGTAGAAGACAGTCAACATAAAGCAGCGAGGGGATATAGAGGGATAGAGAGTGTGGAGGAGAGATGGACGACCGGCCCCCAGGTAGCGATAGCGAGGCAGGGACGTATTGTCGAAAAGATCCCTGGAAAAATGACTTAGCGGCTGCCCCTCGAAGGGATCTGACTGCCTCTCTACGTACCCCGGCTACAAGAGCCCTCCAAGATGCAATTTGGCACTCTGCGTCGTGCTATTCCCCACCCACCACCATCACCCCTGGTCCTCCTTTCATCTGCTTTTATCAAGGAAGCAACCGGCCATGAAACACACTCCAGGGGGGGGGGGGCTTGCTTAGATGAAATAGCAGAGTATGAGTAGCTATACATATATGTATATATATGTAAACACAAGCGCTTCTCAGAAAGAAGAGATCTGATGATGTAACGTAGCAGAACTTAAGCGCTTGGATGTTCTGCAGGTTGGCCTTCCTCCATCCTACTGTACCTGTGAAATCAATATGTAATAAGTAAGGGATAATGTACGAGGTCATTGTCGCAAAATAATTGACCGACACAGAGTTTAGAATACCGAGGCGCCTCGCCGAGGTGTTTTAAACGTAGTGAAGGTCAATTATTTTGCAACAATGACAGAGTATAGCTATACATTATCCCATTTATTACATTGCTAACTTACTATCAATATACCTAATTCATTTTACACCATCGACAAGACGAGATCAAATGCAGACGCAGTTGTTCTGTGGCTCTGTCAGCCCAAATAAAGTGATTATTATTATCGCCAGCAGCCGGCAGGTGTGTCTCATTGCACTGATGCAGTGTGTGTCAGTGGGCTTGATTGCTCCAGCTGCGAAAAGCAATAATCACCGGTGATTATTGCGCGTTGCCCATGACAGCGGTCAGTTATCGAAAAATAATTCACCGCTGTCAGGGGCTATTGACCAATCACAATCAAGCATTTCGGCGAATGTGAAAACGCCATGTAATAATCGCCAATAAAGCTAAGCAGCTGCTTGGCCTGGTTAGCTCTCTCTGAAGCCTTGTAATCATGTAACTATGTAACCAACCCAGAATGATTAATACATAGTCAGAGAATAGCTGGATGGCTCTCATCCAGGTTACACCTCCTAATGTACATTTCCCTCCCCCTCGTATGTATATATTTACTGTTAGGATCACTGTTTAACAGTACTGTATATTTGCACATCTTGTATGTCACAAATGTAACAGTACTGTATGTATCTATGTCATGTATGTCATAAATGTCATGATTAGATTAGATTAGATGATTGGATTAGATTTGTATATCTGTATGTTCTGTATGTTGTGTATGTCATAAATGTCATTATGAATTGAAAATGGGGGACCCTGATGTAAACAAGACGAAAGTCTTTCTCTGGTCTGCACCCCCTTAACAAGTGTGTGTATTGAGTTGTACTGTACTCTGTACCCATTCTGCAATCTGTTAATTAAAGTTTTCAATCAATCAATCAGACCCGGAAGTAAGTTATATGCCGTATTTGCTATCGTGTCCCGCTCTGAGCCTTATGAGATATCCCTATCTCCTATGATACCTATTGTATCTCCCACGAACAAAAAACTACATGCACCCCACCTGTATGGGGCTCCGCCCCCATGGTGGCACCGCCCATATAGCAGTGACTCTGGTCACCACACATCCTTCCTCTATTTTCGTCCCAGCGTACTTGGATGCGTGCACCATACGATAACTAGTAGGATGAAAAGATTAAGGAAGGTTCGTAATGTTGAGGGCTTACCGGAGGTTGCTGGCCCCTGGCATCTTCGACGCATGTTTTCGGCGACACGACGGGCCTATGTTGATGTTCCTCGTTGATGACAGCACATCGAGGTTCAGCTGTACAAGACTGGCTGTCGGGCCAGCTTGTACTCAGGTAGGCCCTGTGTCTTTCAGGCATGGGTATTAGTGTTAGTAATGCTGGTTTGTTTTGTTACACAACCGTGTTGTGTGTTGGCGCCGGGGGCAGGATGGTTTGGTGAACGTTCACTGCAGGGAACGGTTTCCAAGCTGTCTTGGGCGTGCTGCTAAAACATCTAATGCTATGCTACATGCTATCGCTAATGCCGCATGCTATTACTACTGCTAATTGCTACGCTGTTCTAATGTCTCCGCCGTGAGATGTTGTCACTCTCCCTCCTCTTGCCCGGTTCATCAATGAAGGTCAGTCGGTAGCTGTTGTGGGTTTTTTTGCTGAGTCCTATTTACCTTTTTTCGGGTAAATGGGTTGACAACAGGGTAGGCCGTGGCTAGGTTCCTAGCCAGGTATGTTACTTTGTGTTCCGGCGGGGTTTGTTGAACGGTGTTCCCATCTGGGTTGGCGTCGGGTAGTGGGGCTATGGGTCCAGCCGACATGGTAAACATGTTGCGTGTCTGTGCGCAGGCAATTGTTGTTTTGGGTCCCACATCGCCTCGCGCCAGGCTGCAGTAGTATAAGGGCAGGGCCGCCTGGGAGAAATGTGAGGCCCTGTGCGTTTTTAGACGCGAGGCCCCCCACCCCCTGAGGCGGCCCTGTGTAGTGGGCTATTGTTTCGTTTTGTCACTCTGCTATGAGAAGGTCTGTCCTGCTACAGTTTTCTCTCAACCATTCATACTGACGGTCAATCGGTATACTGGGGGAGTGGTGCAGGGGGGGGCTTTGTTTACCTTTTTTGGTAAATGGGCTAAACTAGGGCTGGTGTCCTGTTGTGAATATTTGGAATGAAGGCGGGACTAGTTCGCTCTGTCCGTCTCCCCTTAACTTTGTGTGTATGGGTTTGCTCATTCTACAGTATTTTGTGGTTTAGTTCTTTTATTCATTTAACCTGTTCATGGTGCACACCACAGTGGAGGTTGCTGTTTGCAATCACCACTGGTGCTCCGTGTTATCATCAGTCCTTTGTTTTTGACATATTGAAACAATGCCCCGCCCGGCCGACGCCATGGGTGGGTCGGCCTGGCGAGTGGCTGGTGGGCTGTTAAGGCTTGTACCGCCACGGTATGGAATTGGCAACGATTAGAACTGTGTTCGAATTGCTGTTTTTTTCTATTAAAAAAATGGTGTCTGGTGGAGGGGCCTTGAGGGCCAGCCGACGTCGACACATCGCGCGAGGTTGTTGATGTTATTAGCTTTGACCCAGCCGCAAGCTATAACTGCTCAGGGTTCCCCTCTCCGCAGGGGATTTTTGGTCTTCTGCTGGAGCGCGGGCGGTTTTGTCCTAGGCCCTACACCGCCTCACACAGCGCAGCCAGAAGACGAGAGAGCATGGCCTCGTCAGCGGCGATGACGGGGCCCTCGACAGGCGGCCATGTTTTTCCCCCGCCAGAGGTATCCTGGGCGTTGATTCGACAGGTGTCCACAAGGCCGACAGCCTTGGCGGCCGAGGGATCGGCCATGTAGGATGGGTTCGGCTTGAACAAACAAGCCGTCACCGTCCTGCCGCGAGCAGCCCGCTCTCCGATCGCTCCCTTCCCCAACACCAGCGGAAGAAGTGGGCTCTGATTGTTTCCTTTGGCTGCGGGCCGCGTGCCTTCGTTGATGCGCGGGCGGCCCCCCTTTTCGCTTCTCATGGGGACAGGGGCTGACACCCAGTTTATGGCTGAGCCTGGGTCTGTCCGTGAGAATGTTGTGCTGTCAAGCGGCTCCCACACCTTGATCTGTGTTGGTTGAGCCTGGTGTTACGTCTGTCAACTTAAGTGTTGTCAGCAGGGGGGCTCGAAACCTTTTGAGGCACACAGTGCGGGCTTCCCCGGCCTCGCCTTCGCCAGGCCAGGTATCATGTTGGTGCCTCCCACTCCTGAAATATTGGCAAGTGGTCGCAGCTCACATGATTTGGGGTGGTAGTAATATCACTGCAGGGCTACGGTGTGTAGGAACCCATGGGGGCCTTACACCTTGCATGTCCGGCTGCAGAACAACTCCTTCAGCATGTTCTGGAGGGGTGGTCAGTGGGGGGGCTTTTTTCATTGGAAGCCCCCCGTATCAGACCGGCCCTTTCTGTCGGGGTTCCCCCTTGGGTGCGATTGCCTCGTGGGTGGTGTCAGGGTCAGGTGTTCCGACACGGAACGCGCTCCTCGCACGGTTCCAGGGTTGTCTACGCACATAGCGGGGGGACCGGGCCAACTATCTACAGTTCCTGGCGGACCTGCGCCACGTGACGGCGGGTGCGTTGGGAGTGTCGTCACATATGACTACGGCAGTACCATATGTTGAGGTGGATGGAGAGAACGCTGAGGCGGGGACTTGTGTTTACACAACCCCACCCGTTTTCAGGTTTGGTACAGACCCTATTGTCAGGGTCTCCAGCAGTGACAGCTCTGGTCAACGAGATCCAATCTCTGTGGATGAAGCAAGCCATCGTCGTGGCGTTCTCCTCCCGGTGTTCTCTGCCCGAGAAGTCGGGAGGGAGGGGTGTAAGACCCAGGCTGGACCTGTCCCATGGGAAGGTTCAGCATTTTTTGGATCGTCTCCTACCTGTTGGACACTGTCAGGTGGGGGTCTGGTTCTCCTCCATAGACCTGTAGGATGCGTATGCGCATCCCCGATCTTCCATCCTAGGGCTTACCTACGCTTCCTTTGCAGGGTTAGCGTATGAGTACCAGAGGCTGCCGTTCGGTTTTCTCTGGCTCCCCGCATCTTCACCAAGTGCGTGGAGGCCGCACTGGGGCCTCTGCGTCGTCCGGGGTTACGGAGTGTTCTGCCCTGATGACGTTCTGGTCCTTCGCGGTCAAGGTGGATCGTCAGGTCTCGTACCAGGCAGGTCTCTACCAGCCTGGGGTTGCTGTAGACTGGATGTAGAGTACTCCTCTTCCCAGTCAACGGTTGGAGGGCTATGGGCATCCATCTCAGAGCGTGTTGTCAACACGCTCGGGAGGTTCCGTCCTAGGACGGTTACGGCGCTGTCTCACGTCGCGTTTTCACCGACGCCTCCCTCGCTGGTGACGCGTCGGGCCAACGCAGTATGGGGCAGCTGGCAAACCATGCTGCCCGGTCTGCGCTACGTTCAATGTGTTGGTGTTGAAAGCGGTCCTTCTGGTCCACAAATGGTGTTGATCAGGACGGACGATACGACGTCAGTGTCGTGTATCGACAGACAGGGAGGAGTACGCTCCCCCTGTCTGCACCAGGCGGCGGGCGGCTGGCTATGGGCGTCCTCCATCTGCGCGGCCTGAGGGCTCCCCACATCCCCGGCAGGGAGAATGTGGGTGCAGAGGTACTGTCGCGGGGCGGTCCTCATCCTGACGGGTGAGGATTACGTCTGGACATGGCCAGGCAGGTCTGGGACCGATGCCGTGCCGCCAGGGATTCTTCCTCATACATCTGTTAGGTCAGTTGTTGGGACGGGTACGTTGAGGGGCGCAGGTTCTTGATCCTGATGGTGTTACCATCTGGAATGCGCATGCTCCCTCCACTGTCGCGCTTACGCGGGCAGATGACGTATGTTCCAAGTGTGGTGTAAGGCGGGGGGCCGGGACTCAGTCTCCTGCCCCCTGGATGCTGTCCTTAGTTACCTCCAGTCTCTCCTTGATAGACTGTCGGCTTCGACGGTGAGGGTATATGCGGCGGCTATATCCTCCTATCATGAGGGGTTTGAGGGGATGTCTTGTTCAGCCACCCTCTTGTGAAGCGTTTCCTGCTTGGCGCTCGACGCGTTAAGCCGGTGCAACGCTCCTTGGCTCCGACTTGGGATCTTCAATTGGTCCTCGGTCGGTTGTCCTTGGCCCCGTTTGAGCCGCTCGAGCAGGCGCCGTTGGGACAGCTGTCCTTCAAGACCGCGTTCCTACTGTCTGTCAATTCCGCTAAACGCGTAGGTGAGCTCTGTGCTCTCTCGGTACGTCCAGAGTGCCTGTCTTTTCGGGCCGATTGCGGTGTCACTCTGCGACCTAATCCTGCTTTCGTGCCTAAGAATATCCGGAGTTCCTTCCGCTCCCGGGATATTATGGATCAGGCGTTTCGTCCTCCTCCTCACACTAGTGAGTTAGATGCAGGCCTTCACCTGTCATGTCCAGTCCGTGCTTGGGGTTTTACCTCAGCCGTACTCAGGACTTCAGGGTTACCGACCAGCTTTGTCTGTTACGGTGGGGCTCGTGCTGGTAAGGCACTGTCGGAGCAGCGCCTGTCCCATTGGTTGTGCGAGGGCATTACCCTCTGCTACACGTTGGCTGGGCAGGATCCCCCTGGGGGCGTCAGGGCGCACTCCACTCGTGGGGTGGCTGCTTCTGCCGCTCTCCTGGGTGGGGCCTCGGTGGAGGACATCTGTGCTGCAGCTTCATGGTCCTCCCCGGGCCCCTTTGTAAGGTTTTACCTCATGGACATGACCGGGGGTTCTGTCTCCCAGGCGGTTCTGGGGTCTGTGGCCTTTCCTGCTTCCCGTCCTTTGGTCGGGTAGCAGGAGTGTATGGGTATGGGCCACAGTGTGTTGGGTCACACGTGGTTCCGCCTGTACGGTGTGTTCAAGGGGTTCTAGTTCCCTCTTGTTCGCATTCAGGTGGAGTTGACTGCGCCCCCCCTTCGTTAGGAAGGATGGGGTGACAGGGCTCCCCGCGCCCCTTGTTGTGGGCTTACGGGTCCTCAGGGGGTACATTTGTCGGGCTTCGCGTCCGCTCTTCCCCATATCTCATAAGGCTCAGAGCGGGACGCGATTGCAAATACGGCATATAACGATTATATTAGTTATATTAGTATTGGCTGAGCGTCCCGCTCTGCGCGGCCCTGAGTTCCCTCTTGAGGAATCTTTTCCTGGGACGGGTTTTTTGGCGAGGAAGGATGTGTGGTGACCAGAGTCACTGCTATATGGGCGGTGCCACCATGGGGGCGGAGCCCCATACAGGTGGGGTGCATGTAGTTTTTTGTTCGTGGGAGATACAATAGGTATCATAGGAGATAGGGATATCTCATAAGGCTCAGAGCGGGACGCTCAGCCAATACTAATATAACTAGGTTATCTACATAACCTATCGATAACGAATCTCAGAGAGGGGGCTCCTTTATACCCAAGAGAAGGGAGGGGACACACCATAAACTGGGGGAGAGGACTGTCTTATTCCTCCACAGTGTCCACTCTGCTCTCTGGAGGGACTCTCACCGTTCCCTCTGATATGAACTGCACGCCCCAGCATCATCCATCCTGAATAAATGGTTTCATAAACAATACCGAGGGGGTTTTATTTTGGGGGGGGAACGTCCGCGTCTCTCCGTGATTAATGACCAACATCTCACTGTCAGATAATTGCTACATCACAACAGGAATCACAGTCTGCTGTGCACGCACAAACAAACACACGCACACACACACACACACACAACATGCACCTGCATCATGCACAGACATACACACAACCGTATACACACAAACACAACACATAAATGCCCGCACAGACATACACAGACATACACGTATGGTTTCTCACCTACCTTGATGTGATCTATTTGGAGATATCCACTGCACGGGTTGTAGGGGTTAAGGAATCTAATATCGCAATTTGGTTGGCTGCAGTGGCAAAGTTAAAAGAACGCATATAAGTTTGGGAATTTGTTTTGTTTTGATTTGTTTTGATTTTTTTTTTTTTTTTTTTTTTTTTTTTTACTGAAACAAACAATGAAGAAGAAGTAGCTGCTTTCTCTGTGCCTTTTTGACGGATGAAGAAAGCAAGGAAATGTACTTATCTCCCTCTTTTTATATTGACAGTATGGCTGTGGTGTTAAAAAAAAAAAAAAAAAAAAACTATTACAATGTCATGTTTACCAAAGGACTTCTGTGCACAGCTTGCCAAGTTCAACCAGAGATGTGTTTTTTTTTTTTTTTTTTTATTTTATTAAAATTTTTTGTCGTGTGACTGTGTCGTTGAGCGATGCAACTCTGTGACTATTTTAAAAGACGACACAAGCCTTTTCACAAGCCTTTACCAATGTCTTCGGGCGGCACTTCTTCAAGCTATCACAGTGGAAGGTATCAATCAAAACGACGGGGGAAAAGAGTATTAAAACATGCCAGCGGTTCGGTCCCGCGTAGTTTAGGTACAGCTGAACGCAACTCGGGAGCATGTCCTGATTGAATGTGTATATTATGAATGTGTTTTGTGAAGACACACACACACAACGGCGTCGCTGTAGAGCGTGATTGCATGTTATTTCCTTTGTGTACAATCCAAGTGCTACATTCTTTGTACCATTTTTAAGTTATTGACGGACTCCTCGTCTGAGTCGCTTCACCTATGACATCCTTGAGGATGTGAAAATGTGCCTTAATGACGTTAGAAAATAATGTATTGTAGTGTGACTCATGTTGAGGTCCTTGGGTGAGCGGGGGGGGGGGGGGGGAGAACGAGCGAGTGTCCATGTAGGATGATCACTGTACAGTCTGTATCAGTTATTGTCTTGTCATGTGGTGTTAAGTTATTGTCTTGGGAAGTCTTTTTATGTATTATTATTGTATTGTTTGTGATATATGTTTTGTTTCATGTTGAAAAAAAAAACAAAAAAAAAAAAATTGATAAAAGACATACACGTGCAAGACACTCACAGCAAGCACAAACTCAAAAACACACCCACGCACACACATATACAATACGGTGGGCACGCACAAACTCACAGACAAAGACATACAATCACACACACACACATAATGGAAGGTCTGGCCAAAAAGGGCTTTGTCAGCTAATTGGATTTCACGCTTTCATACGTCGGTGATCAAGTACAGTGTAAACGCTGGGTTTGAGCGCCGCTTTGTGGAGAGGTCACAAAATGGAGTGAAAAGTAAAGTAAAGAGTATAGCTATCCAGCAGTTTGTTGACCCCAGCGTTACCACGCGTCTGCAGAAACAACAGCATCGCTAACGTATCATTAAATGCACAGCGGTTTATTTGTCGCTTCCAAAACTTTAATTTGGTCATTTAATTTGTTCATTTCATCTCTATCAAATCCAACACAATCTGACAGTGACGGACCTCAACCCCTTCCTGGGTTTCTAACAACCCGGCTGATTTTCTCCACATGTCGGGGAGCGCAAGACAGCTGCAGATCAAACATGTTGCATGGGAGGGAATGTAGACGCAGGCCTGAGACTCAGAGCCGATAGGAAGCAACAACGCTAACTCCTCACCAGTGATGGTACAGATTACAAAAATAATCTGATTACTGATTACTCCTTTAAAAAGTTATCTAGTTACTTTACTGATTACTTGATTATCAAAGTAACTAGGTTACGAAGTCGTCGTCACCCCCCTGCTGCTGCCACAACATAAGAATGACAACAGTTTTTTTTTATAATGCTTTATTGAACGTGCATAATGTCATAAATCATGATTGGCTACTCAGACAGGTCATCATGAGACTTCATCAGCCATCAGTTGCCATCCGCAAGTTGCACGTCACATGAATCTCACTCTCACCCTCACTCTCACTCTCTCACTATCTCTCAAGTAGCCAAATTACACTATAAAATAAACTGGATAGTTGATTTAACTTCATGCTGAAGCCATTCTAAAATCAGCTACGTGCACGTCCCATCTCCGGTCTAGCTGACTGTACCCCTGGCTCTCTTATCATCAGCATTATGAGATAGTAACTAAATATTAACGCACAGCCACTTGGAAAAGTAACTGTAATCAGATTACTGGCTTGTAAAAAGTAAAAAGTTAGATTACTATTTACTGAGAAAAGTAATCAGATTAGAGTAACTAGTTACTGGCATCACTGCTCCTCACTATGCTAAAGCTGAAGCTAACCATGGCATAGAAGTCACCTAGCAAACCCTTAAAAACCAAAGAAAAGAAAAGCATCTTGGTAGTTTGATCTTCAGTTTCACCATGGTGCCGGACATTGTGTAAATCCTTTAGCATGGTGCAGCTATGGCAAAAGCTATGGATGGCGATGGTAGCACAATTGTCCTTCAATAATACCACTGTATAATCATCTTTAAATCATGATATTGATGGTACATGACATCATTTTATAGTCACTCACCGCCAGGGCCGGACTGGGGAAATAATTCATACCGGGAGATATAGCGCGAAATATAGCCCCAATCAGGCCACTTTTTAAGCGGGGGTCTGGGGGTCCCCCACCCGGAAAATTTTAGTTACAAAGACTTAATTTCCTGCATTCTGGTGAATTTTTGTGCATGTGAATCACAAACTAATGAGCCAACAATTGCTTAGTACAATGTACTGTTATGAACCTCAAATAAAACTGTTGTGGCACTAGCAATGGTACTCTCTCCACCTTCAAAAAGAAAAAAGCAAGAGCACAACATATTTTTCTATTTACTATTATTGTTGTGAAGGATCAGATTAAACCGAATATATATATTTATTTATGGATATATATTTAATAGTATTTGTATATCATTTGATATCCCCTGTATATTCCTTGTACAATATGCACTGAATATCCCTTTAGTCTACTAACAGCCCATAATAGTTTCATTCTACCATTGGACGAGAACCTGGCGCCAGCAGCCATGCCCCTTGGTTCAAGTTCAATCGTGCCGACAAACATGTCGTTACAAGCCCGGTTCCGCGTAGGAATACGTCTGGCGAAATACGAATGGTACTATTTGTTCACAGCGCATATATATATGGCGCAAGTAAAGTAGAACTTTCTTTTAGTCCATTAGTCCTTTACCCTCCAACCTAGTAACAGACGCGAAGCCTCACCCACGACGCACGTGTGGTGTAGTAAGGCCTACTTGGCCTCAGAATAGGCATTGAGACATCGTGTGGATTAATAGTTGAATTGTCATAGTTTGGCACTATACCGCCGAGTGGGACGTATTTCTATTAAGTTAATAATAGTCTATTATGTATGGTGCATCGTTCGGTTAGAGTTATAAAGTGAGCAGTACCCCCATCGTTCCTGACGTTATCTGGAGTCTTAACCAGGCTGGGCAGACCACGTGTGGTGCTTGCATCCGAGGAGCTCCGGGCCAGGACGAGTGGACCTGTACATTGGATTACTTTACCAGGACGACGGCGAGCCTTCCACAGCTTGGATTATCTACATGCTTTGGGTGCTTTGATTATTCCATGGATAACGGCCAACACTGCTGAGTGTTGGAACTACCCCCCGGAGAGGAGTCCAGGTGAGACGGCGCTCTACCCCAAGTGAGGTCGCCTCACGTCTCTTCGTTGTGGACCGGCAGCTACCGTCCACCAGAGGGTCCAGCTGTATTCATCTGTGGACCGAGGTTCTGTGGGCACCGTGTTCAGCACTCTGAATTCTCCCAAGAAATCGTCGGCCAGATGGGATACCGCCAGCGGCTCTTCTAACCCCCCCCCCTACTGTCTTACAACCAGCGGGACACCCCCCCTTTAGTGTATCCAGCTATAATCATTTAAGTACCATCGCTATAGTTCCCTAAAGAACCAGGTTGTATACTTGCTCCCTGCGTAACCAGAGATTGGACATTCAATGTTGATTTACCTACGAATACTCATTTGCCTTACAAGTGCATTTCAAATCATAAATGTCATTAAGTGAACGTTGTATATACCCTTTGCTATATAAAATATTCGATTTATACATTTGTGTGGACTTCGTTTCATCAGGTGGGAAAGTGTTCATCATATCTATATCATGTACTGGATGGCCAGAAGTTAAAGTACAAGCGGTAGTGGTTTAATAATACCATACTTATCAATACAGTCAGGGAATTGTACCCCTCAGTTACAATTGGTCCTTCGAGCCGGATGGTAACTAGTGTAATATTAATATAGTGTTATTAATATTGAAATGGCCTATGATGAACACTCCACGAAACGGTCCTCCTAACGTAGAACGCCCGCAGCGCAGACGACAGCCACCTCAGTACTTAGAGGATTACGCTGTCAGTCAACGACCTAGCCTTCGACAAACGGTAAACGCGGTAAAAGTAGAAAGTAAAATTATGTCTGACCTTAACGACCAGGTTTCCCCGACCACAGAGGCCCTAGTGCAGGGGTGGCCAACCAGTCAGAGACTAAGAGCCACAAAAAAATTACTGTGGTACCACAAAGAGCCACACCATATACCAGCGTTTCTCAACCTTTTTTTTCAGTCACGGCACCCTTCATGTGTTTATAGGTCTCACCCTCTGGCCTCTGAAGTTGCTAATGTCTTTTTTATTTGGGCCTCACAGGGTTAAAAGTACCCTGTGAGACCCACGGTTGCAAAATTACAAAATCACTTTTAGCCATTTAAAAAAATAATGTTTATTTAAAAAATGTTAAAGGGGAACTATTTTACTATTTCTTTCACTATTTGGGCACTTTTACACAATTCCTGTGAGTCTATGGAACACCTAGTTTTTTTTTTTTTTAAATACATTGTTTTGTATTTCTAATCAAGTACTAAAAACCGCATTTTTCTACCTCAAGATCTTAAGCCGTTTTGAGGCTGGGCTCCAACCACTGTGTGGCCTGGTGCCAACTGCCACATCAACTGCCACATTATTATGCAGCTGAGAAATCTCTGACATCACAGATATGCACATTTTCAGATGACTCAGTTCAGTGAGGGTGAATATTGTGAGAGGAGAATTGGAAGAATTCGCCAATATGAGAATTAGAGACATATATCCTATTAATATAAGTCCACATAGCTAAGAAACAATGGTAAACACTGAAAAAAGCCATTTATAAGATGGTTCCCCTTTAAGCACATGTATAGTCAATTGGTCCTGTTGTTCAGCCTCACAATGCTATTTGATAGTAAATGTGTTTATATGTCCCACCCTCTGGCCTCTGAAGTTGCTAATTTCTTTTTAATTTGGGCCTCACAGGGTTAACCTCTTAAGCCCGAGATATACAGTAAAAGTGTATATTTTTAGCATTATGTTTGTTTACCAATTATTTTAACTGTTATTAGTGAAATATAAGATTATAGAAATCTCAGGGCATTGAGTCGGAAACCGGCGCATATTGACAGGAGGAAGTGGCACAGCCAAAAGTGAGTGTAGTCTTTTGAAGGAAGAGACTCAGGGCTTTCAAATTTCAAAAAAACTACCCTACCCAGCTCACACCAGCCCCTGTCAATCATCTGACTTCTGGATTTACTTTTTAATTTCTCTTATTTTTTGGGATTATCTCCCACAAACCTGAACGTTATTGCCATAAAACAGAACGCAGTTAGTTTCTCTACCTTTCTGTGAATGTCTTGCAAAAAACGGTGTTGCAATATGATGAAAAATGATGGAGAAATTTACATTATAAAAAAGATGGCAGAATTCAGTACTGTATCTACAAAACCTTCTGTTTAATCATCTTCCCTTTATTCATTTGCTTAGATTTTTCAGGTCTGGTCAATTTTAGCATAGTGTTATTTACAGTCAAAGATATATTTTTTTTTAAATAGAATTGATATTCTCCTTTGGTTCATTACAATTTACTCAAGCCTAGTAACAGACACACTATTTCTGACACTGATCCATATATGTCCCTAGATTCAGATACCAAGAACATGCAAATGGACCATTTAAATTTTTTTTGTAAATGTTTATTCTACGTACTTATGGAATGAGTGACATAAAAAAAAAAAAGTAAATTTTTTTTTTTTTTTTTTTTTTTTTTATGGATGGAAGAGCCGCACATTGACGGGCAAAGAGCCGCATGCGGCTCGCGAGCCGCGGGTTGACCACCCCTGCCCTAGTGGGTTCTAATGTAACTGACCAAGCTCACGGTGGGGACCAGGAGGGAGCTGACATGCCTTTACCCCCCGCCAATACCGAAGAAGTAGTCCCCCACCAGCCCCGGGAGGAAGACAACCCTACAGAGAGAGAACTCTGCACGGAAGAAGAGGAGGAGAGCGCCGAGGAAATAGAGCTCCAGGACTCCCCAACGAGTACAGCCAGGAGCGGCTCACCTATACAACCGTCTTCCCCCAGCGAAGCGGAGAGGATGCTATCACAGGCGTTCCTCGTCAGCCTGACAGCCTCTACCGAACGCGATCGACTTCAGGGTGAACGCGATCGACTTCAGGGTGAACGCGATCGACTCCAAGCACAGATGCTTATCGAGCGCGAACAACTCCAAGCGCAGCAACGGAGCGAAGAAGAGCGCATACGCCTGGAGATGAGACGCCTTCAGACGGAAATTAATATGGCAAGAGACCGGGCCGACGCCCAGCGCGCCGCTGCCGGTGCCCAAAGAGAAGCAGATCTCATCCAGCGCGAAGCCGAGCGCGACAGACTACAGGGCGAGCGCGACAGACTACAAGTCGAGCGCGACAAGTTACGGGCGCGGCTAATGAAGCGGCTGATCCCCAGGGCAACACCCTCTCCCTCCGCCAGGGGTTCAAGGAACTCGTCGAGACAACAGTCAAGGGCAGCGTCTCCTAACCGAACAAGCGACCCTGAACTTGACCAACAGACCAAGCCTATACCCCCCGCAGACCCCCTTCCCAGACCGGTCCAAGCGAGACCCAGCTACAAGGAAGGAGCGGCATACACTGCGGAGAAGCTAAATAAACGACTACAGGATCTAGAGGACCTGATAGAAGAAGAAGAGGGAGAGGAGGAGAACCAAGCCCGACGACAGCACAGTACTCCACCGGACCAGGAGGTCCAGTACAGCCCAGGCTATACCCCCGCGGCGCTGCGCTACAGACCCCCGACTCTATTCACGGGTGAGCATGACGCACGACCAGCCCCGAGGAATAGCACCTGGACCAGCGGGCCATGGTACCCTGCCGGTACCAGCCCACAGAGAGGCGCAAGAGGAGACTCGCCTAGGAGGCCTCTCCCCCAACGCTCGCCGATGTATCAGCCATCCACAGCGTCATACATTGCCACACCGCCCACCAGACGGAGTGTGTACAGAACACTCGCCAGACAATATGACCCGTTGGGATGTATTCTACCTTACACCACCAGGGCAAAGATGATTGTACGAGCACTATGGGACAAGGACCAGGGCTGGGACGACCCAATACCCGCACACCTTGCCTCCACATGGAGAGAGTGGGAGACGGAACTCCGCTCACTCCCAGGCGTCAATATACGCCGCAGCTACTTCCCACCCACGGTGAGGCCAGAGACATGCAAGATGGATCTACACGTCTTCAGCGACGCCTCCGAAGTAGCCTATGGATCGGTGGCCTACTTGCGTGCCCAAGAGAAGGGAGGAGAGATACACACTGCTTCCATCCTGGCTCGCTCAAGAATAGCCCCACGAAAGCAACAATCTATCCCGCGTCTAGAGCTCTGCGCAGCCCTAGCAGGAGCGCATCTAGCCACGTTAATCCAACGTGAACTCACCATTCCAGTGCACAGAACAATCTTGTGGTCAGATTCCACGACAGTACTCACATGGATCAAGTCTGATTCATGCAGATACAAAGTCTTCGTGGGAGTCAGAGTCACCGAGATTCAAGAGTTAACAGAAGCAGCGAGCTGGCGGTATGTGGACACCAAACACAACCCAGCTGACGTCATCACCCGGGGAATGTCCCTGGATGACCTCACCCGTCGCAACATCTACAGTGACGGACCAGAATTCCTCAAGCTCCCGGAAGAAGAGTGGCCTACGCCCACCCCACGGGAAGCAAGTAAAGAGGAGGCTGAGAACAAGAAACCTATGTTCTGTGGACTGAGCACAGTCGCCTCCACAGACCCCAACATAGATGACTGCATTACCCTACAGAGTGCGCAGCTAAAGACATTCCTGTGGCACCACCCAGAGATTCAGTCCACCACTGACATTTCAGCAGCTGACTACGAAGAAGCAGAACTTCTTCTACTACAACGAGCCCAGAGAGACTCGTTCCCTGATGAGCTAGACTGTCTACAGGGAGGAAAGCCCGTCCCATCAGACAGCAGACTGCTCCACCTGGCACCCGAGAGCGACGCCCATAATCTCATCAGAGTGGGTGGTCGCCTGCGGAGAGCCCCCGATCTACCGGATGACATTAAGTACCCGATAGTCTTGAACAGCCGACACAAGGTCACAGAGCTGATCATAAAGAAATACGACGAGGATGTGCACCACGCAGGAGCAGAGAGAGTCTTCGCGGAGATCAGACGTCGCTATTGGATACTTCAAGGAAGAGAAGCGGTGCGACGCTTCCAGCGAACCTGTCTAGACTGCCGAAAGTGGCGCGCGCAGCCCAGCATACCCCGGATGGCTGACTTACCTCCCTGTCGCCTCCGACTCGGCGACAAGCCATTCCACTCCACAGGCATGGACTGTTTTGGCCCGTTGTATATAAAGAGAGGAAGAGGAACCGAGAAGCGGTGGGGTATTGTATTCAAATGCATGACCACCAGAGCGATCCATATCGAACTCCTTCCGACCATGAGCACAGACTCATTCCTTATGGCCTTCCGAAGATTCACATCACGGAAAGGAAAACCGTCTACATTGTTGTCTGATCACGGGACAAACTTCAAAGGCGGAGAAAGAGAGCTGAGAGAGAGCTTCCAAGCTATGGGCCCAGAACTTAAGACCCACCTCGCTCCATCCCAGATTGACTTCCAGTTTAATCCCCCGAACGCACCCCACTTCGGTGGAACCTGGGAACGAGAAGTACGTTCTATAAAGACAGCCCTGTACGCCATGCTTGGGGCCCAGACTGTGGCGGAAGAAGTCCTAATGACAGTCCTCACGGAGATCGAGGGAGTATTGAACTCAAAGCCCCTCGGTTACGTCTCAAGTGATGTAGCAGATGTCGACCCAGTCACCCCCAACACACTCTTAATGGGGCGGCTGGACCCCGCGCTACCCCAGACAATGTACAGGCCTGAAGAAGCGAACGGCTGAAGAATGTGGAGGTACAGTCAAGTGCTAGCTGACAAGTTTTGGAACAGCTTCCTACTCCACTACCTACCGTCTCTACAGACCCGCCAGAAGTGGGTAAAAGAGAGAGACAATTTGACAGAAGGAACAGTCGTCATGATTGTCGACCAGTCACTACCCAGAGCTATGTGGCCGGCTGGCCGCGTAAGCAAAGTGATCACCGGTGCCGATGGCAAGGTCCGAGCAGCTGAAGTGCTCGTCCAAGGGCGAACTTACACACGACCCGTGGCGAGGCTAATAGGACTGCCCAGACTCCCAGACACTATTGATGATGACCATGACCCCATGACTTTGTGAGTTGACTGACCCTTACAGCGGACCTTGAGTGGTAGACAGTGCGGTTAATCTGTCTCTGCTTAGCTAATTAGGTGGGACTAATTAGGGGGCGGCTGTTGTGAAGGATCAGATTAAACCGAATATATATATTTATTTATGGATATATATTTAATAGTATTTGTATATCGTTTGATATCCCCTGTATATTCCTTGTACAATATGCACTGAATATCCCTTTAGTCTACTAACAGCCCATAATAGTTTCATTCTACCATTGGACGAGAACCTGGCGCCAGCAGCCATGCCCCTTGGTTCAAGTTCAATCGTGCCGACAAACATGTCGTTACAAGCCCGGTTCCGCGTAGGAATACGTCTGGCGAAATACGAATGGTACTATTTGTTCACAGCGCATATATATATGGCGCAAGTAAAGTAGAACTTTCTTTTAGTCCATTAGTCCTTTACCCTCCAACCTAGTAACAGACGCGAAGCCTCACCCACGACGCACGTGTGGTGTAGTAAGGCCTACTTGGCCTCAGAATAGGCATTGAGACATCGTGTGGATTAATAGTTGAATTGTCATAGTTTGGCACTATACCGTCGAGTGGGACGTATTTCTATTAAGTTAATAATAGTCTATTATGTATGGTGCATCGTTCGGTTAGAGTTATAAAGTGAGCAGTACCCCCATCGTTCCTGACGTTATCTGGAGTCTTAACCAGGCTGGGCAGACCACGTGTGGTGCTTGCATCCGAGGAGCTCCGGGCCAGGACGAGTGGACCTGTACATTGGATTACTTTACCAGGACGACGGCGAGCCTTCCACGGCTTGGATTATCTACATGCTTTGGGTGCTTTGATTATTCCATGGATAACGGCCAACACTGCTGAGTGTTGGAACTACCCCCCGGAGAGGAGTCCAGGTGAGACGGCGCTCTACCCCGAGTGAGGTCGCCTCACGTCTCTTCGTTGTGGACCGGCAGCTACCGTCCACCAGAGGGTCCAGCTGTATTCATCTGTGGACCGAGGTTCTGTGGGCACCGTGTTCAGCACTCTGAATTCTCCCAAGAAATCGTCGGCCAGATGGGATACCGCCAGCGGCTCTTCTAACCCCCCCCCCCTACTGTCTTACAACCAGCGGGACACCCCCCCCTTTAGTGTATCCAGCTATAATCATTTAAGTACCATCGCTATAGTTCCCTAAAGAACCAGGTTGTATACTTGCTCCCTGCGTAACCAGAGATTGGACATTCAATGTTGATTTACCTACGAATACTCATTTGCCTTACAAGTGCATTTCAAATCATAAATGTCATTAAGTGAACGTTGTATATACCCTTTGCTATATAAAATATTCGATTTATACATTTGTGTGGACTTCGTTTCATCAGGTGGGAAAGTGTTCATCATATCTATATCATGTACTGGATGGCCAGAAGTTAAAGTACAAGCGGTAGTGGTTTAATAATACCATACTTATCAATACAGTCAGGGAATTGTACCCCTCAGTTACAATTATAATACAGTTAACCACTCTCTCCACCTATTCAAACAGAGCAAGAGCACAATACCATATTCACTTTACTGATGCACTACCCATCAACAGTTAAAATAGCCCTTTACACAAACATTAAATAACAGACCTTTCATTACAATACTATAATAACAGTAGCCACTGCCAGAATAGTGACACATGTATCACGTGTGGTGAGCACACGCATGCATGCACAACGAAGACAGAAGATTGCGTTGTCTCAATCATTTTAACTATAAAATGATCTCAAAGTATGAGCTCACTGACTGAAATTTCCAACAAAAAGCATCAATTGTCAAATAATATTGATCACATTAACTAGACTAGATGTTTTTGAGGAAATTAGAAAGGGAACAACAACTTAACCCTTGTGTCTGATCAGATTCTTATTTTTTTGATAACTTTGCAGTGATTATGTTTGTAGCCAATGTGACAAAGGTGTGTAATCTTTGAATTATCTTGGAATTATTTTGACTCTCTCTTTCATAAATTGTTTATTCAACTTCAGCCCCAATCATAACCACCACATATTGTTTTTTGTAATGTCAGATTTAACAACTCCTTTTGGGAGTGTGCCATCTGCCATTCCATTCGCCACCTCCACGGTCAATCAGTTGTATCGCCTGGTCCCGCCTCCACCAATCACAAGCGGCAGCACGGCTCCATTGTGTGTGTGTGTGTCCGCGTGAGGGAGAGAGAGTCAGATAGTTCACCAACTCTGTCGCAGACAGTGAAATCCTTGTTGTTCCCCACCCACCTGGTTATCTAAAAACTATCGCGCCGTGCCACCGCCACAACTAGAAACAATGGCCTGGCAAAAAATAAATAAAAAAATTATAATAAAAAAAACATAATGTATTTTTTTTATATACTTTTTTTTTTTTTTTATCTGTGCAGGCCAGGCCACCGGGAAAACTCCTGGTGCTCCCGTTGGCCAGTCAGGGCCTGCTCACCGCCATGATATGGTAATGACCAGTGTTCATTTTGGCAGCTATTTTCATTTTAGTTTTAGTCTTAGTCATGTGTCAAATGCTCCTTTTTCGTTTTCATCATATTTAGTCATCTTCATTTATTTTTCGTTTAGTCAGTTTTAGTCAACGACAGGTCTGAGCATTTTAGTCTTTGTTTAGTTTCGATTTAGTCTTACCTTTTTTTTTATTCAAAAGAAAAAAATATTTAACGTTTTTTTTGTTTAGTCTCGCCACTCAGTTACAGCCTCATAAGTTGGCGTGCGTTTTTTCTAAACAAAAAAGCTAACGTTAGTGCTAGCTGGTTAGACTTATTGAATAATTGAAGACCTTTATTTATCCCCAAGGGGAGATTCAGGTGTCCATCACAGCATCAACACAGCCATTTAAAAACAGTTAACTTATTGGACGCCGACAATTATTATATACGTGTTTGTCCGACAACCGTTGAACGCCAACCACGTATATATACGTTATTTGATCGTTATTTCTTTTATTCAATATTTATATTCATTACAGGCCCACTGACTCTGGGTTAACATTGGGAATCGCATTGAGAATGCCTAGATGCAATATCAGCCGCATCACGCTAGACGGCGGTATCGAGCACCCTTTCTAACATTGTATCCTGGGCTGTGGCATGGCCCCAGATCTCGGGTTTCATTCTTCCTTCTCTGGCGAGGCGAACGGTTCTGCCGGTTACATTGAAGCCTGTCAAATATGCCCGATCTATATGTTATGGTGGATTATGCCGTCGAGCAAATGGACATTGGATCTACCAGATGGCGATCAAGAAATTGGAATATTCTTTTTGTATTACTCCCGGCCACAGGTAAGGGCAATTTGACGTAAAATGTTTGCTTGATCCTGCAATGCTTTTACACCGATCGGGCTGTAGTGTTCAATGCGAATGCCGTTACTGACAATCAAATAATCAGAAACAACCCCCCCCCCCCCCCCTTTCATGCATTCATGATGGAACATAATAGCTATGATCTAGATTTGATTTCGGGATAATAGCATATTATACAGGCAAGACATGGCAATGTGTACAATGGAATCAACGTATACTGCCATAACTAAGCATTTCATGAATTACCCTAGACCACTCTAAAACCATACTTATATTCACCACGGTATAACACCGGAATGTATGGATGGAAAAATGATCCCTTTTTTGCATCTTGACCGGAAGAAACTCAATGTCAAATGACTATAGTATTGTATCCATGGCTATAATATAGAATATAGATTTAGCTCTACAAACAAGGTGACTAACTCCCATCGTTTACAGCGTGGCAGTAGCTACCACAGGATAAGGCTAATAGCAGCCAATGAGTTAATACATAACATACAATTATTTAGTACGTGTTAAAAACAAAGTGTGTGAAGTTTGTCAGGGTCCTGGTTATTTTGACGTGATTAAAATCCCCGTTGATGAGTATGAATGCGTTGGGATGTGTTGTCTGTATCCCAGGCTAGCAACGGTAGAATGGATGACGTCACCGTACGCTTGGTGGAATGTAAACACGGCGACTGCATGTGAGAATTCTCTCGGGAGGTAATATGGTCTCAGTTCTACCACCAATAGTTCTATGTCTGGGGTACATATATGTTCCTTGACCTTAACATGCCCAGGATTACACGCTGGTAATATGCAGTAACTGTTACACTCGGTTGGAGGACTAACGTACCGGATGTCACTATCTTCTTCTACGGTGTTGGAATGTAAACAAGCTACGCTACAGCAGCTGTATGTGATACCGACGTTCAATAAAGTAACCAACTTAAACATATACCACTTCTGGAGTTAACAAAAATAACCACCCCGCCACCTTTCCACTTACCGCTGGCTTTGTTTCTGTCGGCTCGCACTGACCGAAGTGCAAGCTGGACTCTGTATTCCACTTGGATTTTTACCAGGGCCGAAACTTCATCTGTCTTGTTGACCAGTGATCTTACATTTCCCATGACGACGAAGGGCAGG
>NC_140180.1:91579448-91582637 GCF_963971535.1 Notolepis coatsorum
TTTAGCCATGTGGCAGCCGTTGTGACTCCCGCCATCCGACGTGATGGATCACACGGTCATGGGAGGGATTACTATGCCATAATGCAGCAGCAAATTAATCATCCTGTCACACACCCTGACATGTAATTTCTCCCCATGCACATTGGGAAGGCAAATCTATAACGGGTGGGTGCCAGACCTATGAGCAATGTTTACCCCGACTCCCTGGATAGATGGCCCTGGACGGGCGTGAGCGACCTGGCTCCGCTTATTTACATATTAACATTTACATTAAGTTCTGTGTTGGAGACTCACAGTGTGGTCGTGGACATGGGATAGCGGCGTGTGCCTGTGTCACCTTAGTTATTTGCATATTAATATATGCCGTACCTTATTTGTTGAAGACATACAGTGATCTCACGGGTGTAGGTGTATATACGGGGCCTATATTGCTTTGGATATTTCCATATTAATGTGCGTTAAGTTATTTGTAGAAGGACGTGTGCTGCTTACAGTATGTGGACTTTATAAATGGTGTGGTCAGTCAGAGAGATTTGGATTATATTATTTTGCCATTATTAACAATTGAAAAAAAATCTGTTTTTTAATGGTATATTTTATACAGCAGTAGACCTCTCACGGGTGACGTGTCTTCCTGCTTCTCCCTCGTCTTCAGTCTTCGCTGTGGCTATAAGAAAATGAATGGACTATTAATAGAGCGCTCCCAGCTTTGTCTGTGGTTCACGCAGCTGTGGTCCTGTGCACAAGGCGTTTTAATGTACATGTCCTTCTCTGATAAGGCAGGGGATGTAGAATTTTTTAACCGGCAGTAATACAAATATATATAGGAAAAATCGCCCAAAAGTCACCCGACGTCGCCAGCGTCAGTGCATTCTCTGCAACATCTGGTCATTTAGGGTTAGAAAGTTGGCTTTTAGAAATTGGAAAGTTAACAAAAAGTAAAATCCTATAAACAATTTTCCCATTACCCCCACATGCAGCATCAAGGACAACATTAACCCCACATGCAGCATCAAGGACAACATTAACCCCTACATGCAGCATCAATGACAACATTAACCCCACATGCAGCATCAAGGACAACATTAACCCCACATGCAGCATCAAGGACAACATTAACCCCACATGCAGCATCAAGGACAACATTAACCCCACATGCAGCATCAAGGACAACATTAACCCCACATGCAGCATCAAGGACAACATTAACCCCACATGCAGCATCAAGGACAACATTAACCCCACATGCAGCATCAAGGACAACATTAACCCCACATGCAGCATCAAGGACAACATTAACCCCACATGCAGCATCAAGGACAACATTAACCCCACATACAGCATCAAGGACAACATTAACCCCACATGCAGCATCAAGGACAACATTAACCCCACATGCAGCATCAAGGACAACATTAACCCCACATGCAGCATCAATGACAACATTAACCCCACATGCAGCATCAAGGACAACATTAACCCCACATGCAGCATCAAGGACAACATTAACCCCACATGCAGCATCAATGACAACATTAACCCCACATGCAGCATCAAGGACAACATTAACCCCACATGCAGCATCAAGGACAACATTAACCCGACATGCAGCATCAATGACAACATTAACCCCACATGCAGCATCAAGGACAACATTAACCCCACATGCAGCATCAATGACAACATTAACCCCACATGCAGCATCAAGGACAACATTAACCCCACATGCAGCATCAAGGACAACATTAACTCCACATGCAGCATCAAGGACAACATTAACCCCACATGCAGAATCAAGGACAACATTAACCCCACATGCAGCATCAATGACAACATTAACCCCACATGCAGCATCAAGGACAACATTAACCCCACATGCAGCATCAAGGACAACATTAACCCCACATGCAGCATCAAGGACAACATTAACCCCACATACAGCATCAAGGACAACATTAACCCCACATACAGCATCAAGGACAACATTAACCCCACATGCAGCATCAAGGACAACATTAACCCCCACATGCAGCATCAAGGACAACATTAACCCCACATGCAGCATCAAGGACAACATTAACCCCACATGCAGCATCAAGGACAACATTAACCCCACATGCAGCATCAAGGACAACATTAACCCCACATACAGCATCAAGGACAACATTAACCCCACATGCAGCATCAAGGACAACATTAACCCCACATACAGCATCAAGGACAACATTAACCCCACATGCAGCATCAATGACAACATTAACCCCCACATGCAGCATCAAGGACAACATTAACCCCACATGCAGCATCAAGGACAACATTAACCCCACATGCAGCATCAAGGACAACATTAACCCCCACATGCAGCATCAAGGACAACATTAACCCCACATGCAGCATCAAGGACAACATTAACCCCACATGCAGCATCAAGGACAACATTAACCCCACATGCAGCATCAAGGACAACATTAACCCCACATGTAGCATCAAGGACAACATTAACCCCACATGCAGCATCAAGGACAACATTAACCCCACATGCAGCATCAAGGACAACATTAACCCCACATGCAGCATCAAGGACAACATTAACCCCCACATGCAGCATCAAGGACAACATTAACCCCACATGCAGCATCAAGGACAACATTAACCCCACATGCAGCATCAAGGACAACATTAACCCCCACATGCAGCATCAAGGACAACATTAACCCCACATGCAGCATCAAGGACAACATTAACCCCACATGCAGCATCAAGGACAACATTAACCCCACATGCAGCATCAAGGACAACATTAACCCCACATGCAGCATCAAGGACAACATTAACCCCACATGCAGCATCAATGACAACATTAACCCCACATACAGCATCAAGGACAACATTAACCCCACATACAGCATCAAGGACAACATTAACCCCACATACAGCATCAAGGACAACATTAACCCCACATACAGCATCAAGGACAACATTAACCCCACATGCAGCATCAATGACAACATTAACCCCCACATGCAGCATCAAGGACAACATTAACCCCACATGCAGCATCAAGGACAACATTAACCCCACATGCAGCATCAAGGACAACATTAACCCCACATGCAGCATCAATGAGCAAATTACTAAACAGGAAATTAAAATACTGTTAATTTCTGCCATAGGTGGGGCTTGTCATAG
>NC_140180.1:91582837-91667837 GCF_963971535.1 Notolepis coatsorum
TCTCAGACAGACAGACAGACAGACAGACAGACAGACAGACAGACAGACAGACAGACAGACAGACAGACAGACAGACAGACAGACAGACAGACAGACAGACAGACAGACAGACAGACAGACAGACAGACAGACAGACAGACAGACAGACAGACAGACAGCCAGCCAGCCAGGCAGGCAGCTCTCTCCCCCCTGCCAGACATCTCTCTCCACAGCCTCTCAGGTAGACAGACGGGTAGAGAGACAGACAGGCAGCCAGGCAGGCAGGCAGCTCTCCCCCTGCCAGACATCTCTCTCCACAGCCTCTCAGGTAGACAGACGGGTAGAGAGACAGACAGGCAGCCAGGCAGGCAGGCAGCTCTCCCCCCTGCCAGGCCTCTCTCTCCACAGCCTCTCAGGGGCCATTCGGATCCGTTTGATAGCATTTAGCAGGACAAGCACATGTCAACCCGGAGCTGACCCCAGCGCCAATTACCGCGCTGACACGCCAGCTAATGACCAAACTCCTATTCACCGTCGCTGCTATTCCGCTGGGCTGGCTGTGGGGGTGGGTGATGGTCGCTCAGCACTCTCTCTCTCTCTCTCTCTCTCTCTCTCTCTCTCTCTCTCTCTCTCTCTCTCTCTCTCTCTCTCTCTCTCTCTCTCTCTCTCTCTCTCTCTCTCTCTCTCTCTCTCCTCTCTCTCTCTCTCTCTCTCTCTCTCTCTATCTATCACTCCCCCCTCCTCTCTCTCTCTCTCTCTCTCTCTCTCTCTCTCCTCTCTCTCTCTCTCTCTCTCTCTCTCTCTCTCTCGCTCTCTCTCAGTGCATGCTGGAATGAGATTGGAGAGATTGGAGAGGTTGGAGGTTGGAGGTGTAGTGAGTTTTTTTCTATCTTTATCTGTCTATTTTGTTAATTTGTTTATGGGATATTGTATTATAAGTGTAGTGTTGGTTTGCTGTGTGTTTTGGTGTGTATAGGGTTAAGTGGGAGTGTTTTGTTTGTTTGGCCGCATCGGCCAGGCTGTGCTGCTGGATGACGTCAGACGCCAATATGGACTTTTCCAAAATTGGTAGAAAGCATGGTATTAAGATATCTGTTCCTAATGTATCAGTAGAGGACTGCAGTTTGGCAGTTGGAAGTATTGTTGGACATAAAAGCATTAAATCAGCTGCGAGAATGAATCAAGGAGTGGTGATCTTTGTTGACTCGGTGGATAAGGTGCACACACTGGTTCAATTGGGGATAAGTGTTGACGGGGCTTTTCTTTCTGTAGAGCCGCTCTCCACACCAGGCAGAAATGTCTTTATTTCCAACGTTCCGCCGTTCATCAGTGATGAACTATTGAGAAGTCAACTAGCACGACATGGGAAGATAATTTCCCCTATAAGAAAATGTCGTAGGGATGTAAATCTCTGCTTTTAAAGCATGTTGTCTCACACAGGCGACAGGTTTTAATGATTCTAAACAACAGCGGAGAGGAGCTTGAGTTGGTTTTTAAGATAAAGGTTGATGAGTTTGATTATGTGGTTTTTGTGAGTTCTGGTAATTCGGGGAAGTGTTTCGGGTGCGGGAACTGGGTCATATCTCCCGCGATTGTGCGGGGAGAGGGGCAAGGCGACCTCCGCCTCAGCCCCAGGAGGAGCGCGGGGCTGGGATCAGCGCAGGTAGTGGTACAGAGGAGGGAAGAGTGGTGCAGCGCGCAGCAGAGAGCAGTGACGACAACAGAGTCCCGCTGCAGACCGCCAGCAATGTAAATAGAGTCCTTTTGCAGAACGACAGTAGCGCAGCAGATAGTATCCAGCTGCAGGGCCATAGAACCGGTGTAGCAGGTACGAAGCAGAGCCTTGGTACAGAGGAGGGAGGAGTGAGGGAAGCTGCCCCCCCCTCAACTAGTGGCGACTGTGGGGTAACAGGGGGTGGTGCGGGTGGTGCAGGTACAGAGGAGGGAGGGGTGGGAGACGCTGTTCAAGTTCAAGTTCAAGTTCTTTAATAGTTGTCATACAGAAGTACAGAATACTTTCATACAAAATGCTTCTTACTGTTACGCTCCAGAGACTGTGCTAGACAAGATAGTATCAAATAACATAATATAGCATGTAATTTAGAAGAAGAAAAATGAGGTCACAGTGTTCGGTATAGACATATGTACAATGTTCTGAGTTACCATATAATATACAATACTATGCAGTGTACTAATGTACAGTACTATCTAGTGCAAAGCAGAAATGGGATGAGGTACAATTTTAGGTACAATTTACAGTAAGGTGTACGAGTTGTAGTGCAATCCTTCATCAATAAATATAAAGTGTGGGGAGTGGGTGCTACAGTGTGTTTGTTTAAAGTGGGTGTGTGCTATAAAGTGTGTGGAGTGGGTGCTACAGTGTGTTTGTTTAAAGTGAGTGTGTGCGTGTGGATGTGTGTGCTATGTGCGTTTGGTGGTTGTTGTTGTGTAGTGTTCATTCATTGTTCGTTTAGCAGCCTGATGGCCTGGGGATAGAAGCTTCTTCTGAGTCTTTCTGTGCTCGCCTTGAGACTCCGGTATCGCTTGCCTGACCGCAGCAGTTCAAAGAGGCAGTTGTTCGGGTGACTGGAGTCTTTAATGATTCTCTTAGCCTTGCCCTTGCAACGCTTGTTGTAAATGTTCTGGAGGGTGGGGAGCCCCCCTCCAATTGTGCGTTCGGCTGAACGTGTCACTCTTTGTAGTCTGCTTCGGTCTTGTGCAGTGCTATTCCCAAACCAGGAGGTGATGTTGCCGGTCAAGATGCTCTCTATTGTACATGAGTAGAAGTTCTTAAGGATCTTCTGACTGACTTGGAACTTCCTTAGGCGCCTGAGGAAGTAGAGGCGTTGTCGTGCCTTCTTCACAACACTGTCAATGTGTGTGGTCCATGTCAAGTCCTCGGATATGTAGGCTCCGAGGTACTTAAAGCTGTTGACTCTCTTAACCGGTGCCCCGTCGATGCTGAGGGGGCTGTAGTCCTTGACCCCCGACCTCCTGAAGTCCACAATCATCTCCTTTGTTTTGCTGACGTTCAGGGAGAGGCTGTTTTCCTGGCACCATCCCGCCAGGACCTTGACCTCTTCCAGGTAGGCCCTCTCGTCGTTGGCAGAGATCAGGCCCACCACCACTGTGTCGTCAGCAAATTTGATGATTGTATTGCTACTCCGCTGAGCCACACAGTCGTGTGTGTACAGGGAGTAGAGGAGGGGACTCAGAACACAGCCCTGGGGGGCCCCTATGTTGAGGGTGATGGATGAGGAGGTGCAGTTGCCTGCTCTCACCACCTGGGGTCTGCCAGTCAGGAAGTCCAAGACCCACTGGCAGAGGTCATAGCCCAAGCCCAGGTCCCTGAGCTTGGCTATGAGTATGGAGGGGACTATGGTATTGAATGCCGAGCTGTAGTCGATGAATAGCATTCTCACATAGTTCCCCTGCCTCTTGTCCAGGTGTGATGCTGCTGTGTGCAGCACATGGGCTATGGCGTCCTCCGTGGACCTGTTGGGGCGGTATGCAAATTGCAGGGGGTCCATGTTGATGGGGAGGGAGGAGCAGATGTAGCCCTTTACTAGCTTCTCAAAGCACTTCATGGCTATGGAGGTGAGAGCTACAGGGCGGTAGTCGTTGAGGCAAGCAGGCTTGGATTTTTTGGGTACAGGGATAATAGTGGACTTCTTCAGGCAGGTGGGGATGACAGCCTGTTCTAAGGACAGGTTAAATATGTCAGTGAATACTGGGGCCAGTTGGTCGGCACAGACTGTTCCCCCCTCAACCAGTGGTTGTGTAGGTAAGGAGGTGGGAATCAGAGATGCTGCCCCCCCTTCAACAAGTGGCGAGGTAACAGAGGAGAGCAGAGGTTTTTTTGTCCCCCCAAGCCCAACACCGCGTCAGGGTAAAAAAAGGAATCGAAAAAATTTGACAAGTGAAGTAATAGGGGAACATTTGAATGTGGTGGACAATGTACACAGTCAGACAGTGGATGGCGTGGTGGGAAGTGATGGAGGGGTGGGCTCTCAGGATAAAAAAAGAGTGACAAGTTTGGTCATAGAAGACACAGGTTCCTCTCAGTCCAGTATGGACGAGGATGAAGTTGAAAAACAATGGGGTGAGATTGAAAAACAATGGGGGGATGACATCTCAAGTGTTGAGGAAGATGAGTTCCCAAATGCTTCTCAAGTGTCTGATTCACAACGGAAAAAATGTTATGCAGTCAGGCAGATACAGAAGTTCCTGCACACAACAAAAAATTTGAGAAGTGTCAAAGTGGAAGATTTTTTTGAAGATTTGGAGATGTTTATTTTTTCAGCAAGGACTCAAATGAGGTCGAAGAACAATGGGGGGTACACTTCCCAGGAAGTTTTTAGACTAAGAAAGATTGTGCAGAAGCTCAAAAAACTGGATAATATAATGTTATCATGATAATGGAGCTTCTGATGTGTGGAGCCCGGCTGGACATTCAGGAAGGGAGTAGACCTGGGCTTGGACAGTGTCTGCAAGCAGTTGGGACAATGACACTGAAAGATGTTGTGAATGTAGCCGGGTCAGAGGAAGTGGCTTCTTTATTGGGGCTGAGGACGGCCTGTCACAACAGGGTCTGTCTGGACGATTGGACTGAAGCGCGGAGCGTCGGGGAACAATACCTGTTGCAGGATTATTTCGGTGGAACGGAAGGTCCTGATGAAGGGGATCTTTTTTTTCATGAGCTGGATATAAAAACTGACACAAATGGACTGACGGGACCTTTTTGGGTTGCTCATATGTTGTTCTTGATGACATATTATGTGTTGAATGGAAGTATGGATATTTTTTTGTTTGGGTGGAGCTTCAATGTTTTTTTGTTGTGTTGCAGACGGACAGGTGTATTTTAGCATTTTTTTTATTGTGAGATCTCATGTGGTTTTAAGTGTGATGGGGACATATGTTGCCCGATATAATGTGTAGTTAGTTGTTTTTAATTGTATTGACATACACATTGTACATTGTAATGAGAAATATGTAAATAAATGTTTTTCTAAAATCAAATCTCTCTCTCTCTCTCTCTCTCTCTCTCTCTCTCTCTCTCTCTCTCTCTCTCTCTCTCTCTCTCTCTCTCTCTCTCTCTCTCTCTCGCTCTCTCTCTGCCCTATTGTCCACCCTGGTCTTTAGATGTATGGTTCCCTCGTCCCTCATACTGAATGCAGCAGGCCTGAGGCAAAGGAAGGTGCAACGGTGTTAGAATCTTTCCGTCCGGAGAACTCTGTCTTCTAATAAAAAATGCAACAGCAGTCGGGGGCAGCGTGAGCCTCCCACGCGTTACTCCTCGCCACTGAGAGATCGAGCTGCGCAGGTGAAAAGATGCGACTGCTGTTACCTCAAGTACCGGAGGGGTGTGCTATGTATGACTTAGTCCACATTGCAGCCAGTGGCGGCTCTGCCACTAGGGGCGCAAGGGCGCCGACCCACCTGCTGTTTAATCAGAGAAGAAGAAAATAAAACGTTTTCGTTTTTTGTTTTATAGCCCTATAAATAATATAAACATGTTTAAAATGAATAATATTTACTCATTTTAAGTATGTTTGTATTTCCAATGCACAATATAACGTTATTATCTAAAATAAAAAAACACTCGTTTTCCTGAGCAGGAAGTGACGTTTTTTTTTATTTTTTTAATTTTTTCTTATTTCTCGGCCCGGGCTAGACGCGATAGCGCTCTGAGTGCGCGTCACAGTTTGATCGCTGTATCCGTCACAGCCAATCAGTGCATAACGCGTTGTGCGTTGAAATATGACTATTATGTTGGAATCCGGGCGCGATTTGAAGCGGTCTAGCCAGTAGCGTCAAGAATTTCTGTAGCCGCATTTCGCGGAGACGCTCTCTGATTGGCCGACGCCAGTATTTTTTTCCGTAGCAGAATTTCACAGAGACGATCTCTGATTGGCCGAATCCAATTTCTAATGTTCCAATTCTAGCTTCCTAGGTTGGTCCGTTGGTGAGAGATAGTTGTGTTGTTGTGTTGTTGTGAGATGCAGGCAGCAGAGCGTGCCGTGACTGCAAGTTCTTTAGACGGTTAAGCTTAGGCACTCTTTCAAAGTTGGTTAAGGTTAGAGTTTGTCTTAGAGCATGGCGATAGAACGCCAGGTAGTTTGCAGTCTGTTCGACGCGGAAAAATGGACAAAGAAATGTACTTGTGTTGTGCTAACAAGCTAACACTTGGCTAACAAGCTATATGGCGGATGCAGTCTGGAGACAGTGGACAGTGGTCTGGAATACATCAACAGTGGATTATACACGTTTATCAAGCTCTCCTGCCCTGGACGTTTCAACTAAACAGTGAGTCTCTCTCTCTCTCTCTCTCTCTCTCTCTCTCTCTCTCTCTCTCTCTCTCTCTCTCTCTCTCTCTCTCGCTCTCTCTCTCTCGCTATACACAGCTGTCTCCGCGAAATGCGGCTACGGAAAAAAGTATTGACTGTGCTTGCTGAGACG
Source organism: Notolepis coatsorum (assembly GCF_963971535.1). Classification (NCBI taxonomy): domain Eukaryota; kingdom Metazoa; phylum Chordata; class Actinopteri; order Aulopiformes; family Paralepididae; genus Notolepis; species Notolepis coatsorum. The sequence continues at coordinate 91,589,276 of NC_140180.1, forward strand.
ATAATTAATAGGCTAGCGATTCAAAACGCTGAACTATAACATTAATTTAGCTGCTGCTGATGCATAATGAATGAATGGTGAGTTGTTTAAAATGACAACATACATGTGTTAATTATTTGATTTGATTGATCCGAGAGACAGAGAGAGATTGCTCCAGAGCATCTCAGAGCATTACATTTTCAACTCGACCTATTAACGTGAACTGCGACCCACAAGGCACCAGCGCCAGCGGCCGCCACTGATTGCAGCCGGCTTGTGGGAGGCAAGAAACAGCGTTCGTGACAGGCGAGGGTTGAATTGGATGATACGAAATTGGGATGGGAGAAAAATATAGAAAATTGGAGAAAAAGTAAAAAAAAAAAAATGCAACAGCAGTGGCAGGAGGAGAGATGCTATCCCGGCGCCGCGTCGCGCGTTATATCCGTGAATATCAAGGACAATACACCGAGCGGACAGAGCAGGCTCGTGATATATGTGGTCCAAGTAGCTTTGTTATGGTTTTTAAACCGACCCCAACAGCACGGCACAGACAGGTAGTTCAGAGTTAGCCAAAAACTAGGGCGTATTTATTTATGAAATAGGAATGAGCAAATAAACAACAAAACACTAAGGGAGAATGTTCTTGGCAGAGTTGTCCGCGGCTCTGCAGCACGTCCTCCGGGCTGAGAGGCACCGTGGCGTTGCGCCTCTGCCTCTGCTGCACTGCAGCAAGGCGCAATTGCGCAAATCGGTCTACGAGGCAGGGGTCCAAAGAATGGCAAGCAAGCAACAGCGGCGACTTCCAACAGACGTCCTGAAGAGAAAAAGGCGAGGTACAACACAGGGAAAACAAGCAGCAGCCAGTGGAAATCCAAAACGACCCGACAATGAACGTTAGGAAACCCAGAGTATATGAAGGCCTCCAGTGAGCTGATTACAACACACATCAGGTGCTCGACGGTAATTGGTACCTTGACCTTGAAGCGTGCGCGGGCAACGGGCCAATCCTCACAAGCTTGAATCAACCTCGCTCGCGTCCCTCCCTACCCAACATCCTTTTGTTGGAAATCTCGTCGGCCGCCATCTTGATCCTTACTCTCTACAGTACACGAAGGCCTATAACGCCTGCTAACCTTGCACGTTAGCTTCACGCAAGATCGCGTGAGAATCCATCTGGCCAGGCTTCAAGTTATGCACGTGTGTCCCCAAAACCGATCAGTGTCCTTTGAGGAACTACTACTGGCAGCTACGGATGTGGTTTTTTCGGCATAATGGGGTGACAGTGGCTCGGAAGGTAGAGCAGTCGTCTGGTAATCCAGAGGTTCCCGGTTTGGTTCCAGGTTCGATTCCCGCTCCTCCCGGGCAGCGCTTCGAAGTGTCCCTGAGCAAGACATTTAACCCCTAATTGTTCCCGATGAGCAGGTTGGCTCCTTGCATGGTTGCCTCTGCCGTCGGTGAGTGAATGGGTCAAATGTGAGGAACAAATAGTAAAGCGTTTTGGATAAAAGCGCGATATAAATGCAGTCCATTTACCATTTAATGGTGGTCATTTCCTGTGTGGGCCGGCCCTATCCCAAAGGATGAGTCAGGTTATCGATCTGCGGCCCTCGATCTATCGATTCCAATGCAAGTCCTGATCTTGGCTGACTGTCAAACTTGCCACAGAGTTTGAGTAAAATCAGACTAGAAATGTGAGTTGTCAATATCCGTAGAAACGGTGTATCATAATCAAACGCAGACGTGAGTGATTATAATAACGTTGTGCTCCAGGGGTCGGGGTGTAATAATCCCCCCCACACACCGTGTGTTTCCATGCAGGCCAAGTGTCAAGTCCAAACATCTGTGAAGTGCTAATTCTCTGCTGCACGCTCACTCACCCGCTGGGGGCTGATGGCCGTTTGCTCAAAGGATGATGCACCTCTCTGGACTTCCTCTCGAGACGGAGACAAGAATGGAGGAGGAGCCCAGGAAAAGAGAGAGAAGACAAGGAAACCATTGACATGAAACTGGCACATTCTCCATCTCTCTCTCCACCTCCTTCCTGTCTCTCTCTCTCTCTCCCTCTCTCTCCGCCCACTTTCTCTCTCTCTCTCTCCCTCTCCACCCCTTCCTGTATCTCTCTCTCTCCCTCACCCTCTCCACTCACTTCCTGTCTTTCTCTCTCCCTCTCCACCCCTTCCTGTCTCTCTCTCTCTCCCTCACCCTCTCCGCTCCCTTCCTGTCTCTCTCTCTCTCCCTCTCCGCCCCCTTCCTGTCTCTCTCTCTCTCCCTCTCCGCTCCATTCCTGTCTCTCTCTCTCTCTCTCCTCCCCCTTCATGTCTCTCTTTCTCTCTCTCCCTCACCCTCTTCACCCCCTTCCTCTCTCTCTCTCTCTCATCATCTCTGCCCATTCCTGTGTCTCTCTCTATCTCTCTCTCCCTCTCCACCCCCTTCCTCTCTCCCTCTCCGCCCCCTTCCTGTCTCTCTTTCTCTCTCTCCCTCTCCGCTCCATTCCTGTCTCTCTCTCTCTCTCTCCTCCCCCGTCATGTCTCTCTTTCTCTCTCTCCTCCCCCTTCATGTCTCTCTTTCTCTCTCTCCCTCACCCTCTTCACCCCCTTCCTCTCTCTCTCTCTCATCATCTCTGCCCATTCCTGTGTCTCTCTCTCTCTCTCCCTCACCATCTCCACTCCCTTCCTGTCTCTCTCTCTCTCCCTCTCCGCCCCCTTCCTGTCTCTCTCTCTCTCTCTATCTGCCCACTTCCTGTCTCTCTTTCTCTCTCTCCCTCACCCTCTCCGCACCTTCCTCTCTCTCTCCCTCATCATCTCCGCCCGTTCCTGTGTCTCTCTCTCTATCTCTCTCTCCACCCCCTTCCTCTCTCTCCCTATCCACCCTTTTCCTGTCTCTCTCTCCCTCTCCACTCCCTTCCTGTCTCTCTCCCTCTCCACCCCTTCCTGTCTCTCTCTATCCTCCCTTTCTCTCCCTCTTTGCCCCCTTCCTGTCTCTCTCTGTCTCTCTCCCTCTCCACCCCCTTCCTGTCTCTCTCTCTCCCTCCTTCCCTCTCATCCCTCTCCAACCCCTTCCAGTCTCACTCTCTATCTCTCTCCCTCCATCCCTCTCTCTCTCCCTCTCCGCCCCTTCCTGTCTCTCTCTCTCCCTCTCCGCCCCCTTCCTGTCTCCTCCCCTCTCTCTTCCTCTCCCTCTCATTCCTGTCTCTCTCTCTCCCTTCTTCCCTATCTCTCTCCCTCTCCACCCCCTTCCTATCTCTCTCTCTCTGTACGCCACGGCAGAGAGAAATAGAAAGTGGATAACCACGCCTGTCTTAGACCTATAACAGCCTCGTTTAAACCTTAGGTCAGCAGGGTTGCATATTGTGATCGATGATGGTAATTCTCAGGTTGGGGGGTTGTTCTCATATCAGCAGTCTGGGCCGTGGAGCTGGAGATGAACTGTGGCATCTGACAAGACCCGGGATCAATTTCCTGTGATCTAGCTGAGCCACCGACCGGACCTGACGCTTCGAGTCAGGCCCTGAATAATGAAGCGCATGTACACCAGTGATACTCGACGCGTGACCCGCTATTTCAGTGGCCCGCACGGTCGTTCATCATATCACTTAACGTTTCCAAAACCATCGTTGATTCTGAACCCCCTGAAGATGAGCGTATCGCCGGCTCTCCGAGAGACGGTTTGCTGTTCAAACGAAGGCTCTTTTTATTACACTCACACACACAAGCCTCATGCACTGCTTGCAATATACTATAGGGGGCGACAGTGGCTCAGGAGGTAGAGCAGTCGTCTGGCAATCCGGAGGTTGCCAGTTCGATTCCCGCTCCTCCCGGGCAGTGTGTCGAAGTGTCCTTGAGCAAGACACTTAACCCCTAACTGCTCCCGATGAGCAGGTTGGCACCTTGCATGGTTGCCTCCGCCGTCGGTGTGTGAATGTGTGAGTGAATAGGTCAAATGTGAAAAAAGCGCTTTGGATAAAAGCTGCTATATAAATGCAGCCATTTACCATTTACTGTTTGCCCGGTTGACAATCCACTATATATCCAGCTCATATATATATATATATATAGCTATTAGTGCTGTCAGGCGATTAAAAAAATGTATCTAATTAATTACAGGATTTGTAATTAATTTATCTAATTAATCGCATTTTAATCGCATAACCATTTTATGCCTGATATTCTATATTTTATAATCATATTTCAAATTGCATGTGTCCGGATGGCAGAATTCAGTACTGTATCTACAAAACCTTCTGTTTAATCATCTTTCATCTATTAATTTGCTTAGATTTTTCAGGTCTGGTCAATTTGAGCATAGTGTTATTCACAGTCAAAGATAAAAGAAATGTTATTTATATTCTCCTTTGGTTCATTACAATGTACTCAATCCTAGTAACAGACACAGTATTTCTGACACTGGGAATACATTCCCTGAGATCCATAGATGTCCCTAGAATCAGATACCAAGAACATGCAAATGGACCATATAAAAAAAGTCTGTAAATGTGTATTCTACGTTCTTATGTAATGAATGAGATAAAAAAACGTTTTTTTTTTCTTTTTTTGTAATGAACTTTGAGTAAATTTTCATAACGCGATAATTTGCTGTGTAATTAATTAAACTAATTAACGCAATAAACTGACAGCCCTAATATATATACGGTATAGTTAATGACCCAGAGCTGCACCCCTCCCCTACTGTGGCTTCAGTTGAGTAATAGACCTGTCTCAAACCCTGCCCCTTTTCTTGATCCTCCAATCACAGCTGTCGCTTACCTCGGACAAACTTGGTTTGTCCGAGGTAAGCGACAGTTGTGATTGGAGGATCAAGAAAAGAGGGCAGGGTTTGAGACAGGTCCATTCCTGATCCTCCCTCTGCAGTCAACTCCGAAAACCTTCCCCCCACAACATGTTTTATTAGATACAAGCTCATTTGAATATGTTAAAAATGACATATAGAGTAAATATGAAGTCATAATTTCTTCCAAAAGATGTTTATTTTTTATCCAAATTCAAAGTATCTTTCCTATTCAACTGGAGTATCTCCCCTTAAAGCCAGAGTGGTGCTTCAGGTCAAGGGAGATATTAGGCTTACTAGGCTTCAGGTCAAGGGAGATATTAGGCGTACTAGGCTTCAGGTCAAGGGAGATATTAGGCTTACTAGGCTTCAGGTCAAGGGAGATATTAGGCTTACTAGGTTTCAGGTCAAGGGAGATATTAGGCTTACTAGGCTTCAGGTCAAGGGAGATATTAGGCGTACTAGGCTTCAGGTCAAGGGAGATATTAGGCTTACTAGGTTTCAGGTCAAGGGAGATATTAGGCTTACTAGGCTTCAGGTCAAGGGAGATATTAGGCGTACTAGGCTTCAGGTCAAGGGAGATATTAGGCTTCAGGTCAAGGGAGATATTAGGCTTCAGGTCAAGGGGGATATTAGGCTTACTAGGCTTCAGGTCAAGGGAGATATTAGGCTTCAGGTCAAGGGATATATTAGGCTTACTAGGCTTCAGGTCAAGGGAAATAGTCGGCTTCAGGTCAAGGGGTATATTAGGCTTCAGGTCAAGGGAGATATTAGGCTTACTAGGCTTCAGGTCAAGGGAAATATTAGGCTTCAGGTCAAGGGGTATATTAGGCTTCAGGTCAAGGGAGATATTAGGCTTACTAGACTTCAGGTCAAGGGAGATATTAGGCTTCAGGTCAAGGGGTATATTAGGCTTACTAGGCTTCAGGCAGTAACCAAGTATAAATGCAGAGAGAAAAACACACACATACACACACTAGCAAGGACTACTCTGGAGATCTTTATGTCCCTGCTTGCCAGCATTATACGGAACCATACTGCTGATCAAGCTAATTAATTTAAATGTGTTCCTGAACTGGCCCAAGGATTGGATTTAAAAAAATCTGGTGTTGAGGTCCAAGACCAAAAATAGAAAGAAAGGATGTGTTTGAAGCTGGTTAATCTGTTTTCCAGAGGCATGAAGCTTATCACAGCTGCAGAGTAGTGTGTAGCTATAGGCTGCTTACGTCAGTGACGATCACATCAATGTTGGAGACTCAGACGGAGGCACTGCCTTCCTAAAAACCATGCAGCTCTAATCAATTACCTACTGCAGCGCCAAGGACCCCCGCATTGATACACATTTAGGCTGCGGACCCCCCTTTGATATATTTAAAAAATATATTTTGGTTGTTGGTTGGTATGATTTCTTCTTGATCCTCCAATCACGACTGTTGCTCTTTGTTTGTCCGAGGGTTGTGATTGGAGGATCACTACACTACTGAAGGTTATGATAACCACTACTGAATGTTATGATAATAACTACTGAATGTTATGATAATAACTACTGAATATTATGATAACCACTACTGAATGTTATGATAATCACTACTGAATGTTATGATAATAACTACTGAATGTTATGATAATCACTACTGAAGGTTATGATAACCACTACTGAATGTTATGATAATAACTACTGAATGTTATGATAATAACTACTGAATATTATGATAACCACTACTGAATGTTATGATAATCACTACTGAATGTTATGATAATAACTACTGAATGTTATGATAATCACTACTGAAGGTTATGATAACCACTACTGAAGGTTATGATAATAACTACTGAATGTTATGATAATAACTACTGAATGTTATGATAATCACTACTGAATGTTATGATAATAACTACTGAATGTTATGATAATAACTACTGAAGGTTATGATAACCACTACTGAAGGTTATGATAATAACTACTGAATGTTATGATAATAACTACTGAATATTATGATAATCACTACTGAATGTTATGATAATAACTACTGAATGTTATGATAATCACTACTGAAGGTTATGATAATCACTACTGAAGGTTATGATAATCACTACTGAAGGTTATGATAACCACTACTGAAGGTTATGATAATCACTACTGAAGGTTATGATAGCCACTACTGAATATTATGATAACCACTACTGAATGTTATGATAATAACTACTGAATGTTATGATAATCACTACTGAAGGTTATGATAATCACTACTGAAGGTTATGATAATCACTACTGAAGGTTATGATAACCACTACTGAAGGTTATGATAATCACTACTGAAGGTTATGATAGCCACTACTGAATATTATGATAACCACTACTGAATGTTAGAATAACCACTACTGAATGAAATACTGAAATTAAACTATTCCCTATTTTTCTGGGGACTCCCTTGGAACCCCTGCAAGGACCCCTGGGTCGTCCCATTATGAAAGTAACCAAAAGAACAAAAGCGTCCTGTTCCTCTGTGCCCCAATCTCCGGTTGTGTAAAAAACACAACCGCCACACCATCGCGGAGCAGCCCTGGAGCGCTCAGATGTGCTTCCCAGATACCTCTGAAGTCGTCCAATATCATCCCAGAATCGGGGTTTTCAATCTGCATGCTGTTTTCTCCTCATTGCTTCGTTTCTCCACAGCCCTCGAGAGCCACAGCTCTCTCGCTCTCTCTCCAATGTAATCGTATCATTTCATAATACCTGCAGACCGGCCTCATGCATGATTCATAACATCCGCGGCTTGGCGCGCTGTATTTCAAATCAGAGGTCATCTCGTGTTTCTGGCTGAGGACGCGCCATAGCCTAGCATCTATCCCTGTGGGAACAACCTGCTTCTCTCTCTTTCTGTCTGTGTGTGTGTGTGTGTGTGCGCGCTCATGAGTGTGTATGTCTGTCTGTGTACATGTATCGATATGCATGTGTCTGTCTGTTTACGTGTGTGTGTGTGTGTGGGGGGGGGGGGGGGGGGGGGGTCTGATATTGATGGTCTAAGTGTATGTACTGTATGTCTATGTATATGTTAGTGTGTGTGCGTGCGGTGTGTGTGTGTGTGTGTGTGTGTGTGTGTGTGCGCGCTCATGAGTGTGTATGTCTGTCTGTGTACATGTATCGATATGCATGTGTCTGTCTGTTTGTGTGTGTGTGTGTGTGTGGGGGGGGGGGGGGGTGGAGGGTCTGATATTGATGGTCTAAGTGTATGTACTGTATGTCTATGTATATGTTAGACATACATATATGTCGAAAAAGAGATCATTGATCTCAAGTGACTACCTGGTCAAATAAAGGTTACAAATGTGTGTCTGTCAATGTGCGTGTGTGTTTTTGCAAGTGTGTGTGTCTTTGTGTGTCTGTCAGTGTGTGTGAGTGTGTGTGTGTGTGTGTGTGTGCGGTGTGTGTGTGTGTGTGTGTGTGTGTGTGTGTGTGTGTGTGCGTGTGTGTGTGCTCGTGCGTGCGTGCGGTGTGCGGTGTGTGTGTGTGTGTGTGTGTGTGCGTGTGTGTGTCCGCGTGCGTGCGTGCGGTGTGTGTGTGTGTGTGTGTGTGTGTGTGTGTGTGTGTGTGTGTGTGCGCGTGCGTGCGTGCGGTGTGTGTGTGTGTGTGTGTGTGTGTGTGTGTGTGTGTGTGTGTGTGTGTGTGTGTGTGTGTGTGTGTGTGTGTGTGTGTGTACAAACTGGTGCATTGATAATGCTGTGTACTGTAAGTGTGCTGAAGCGTGTCCATACATGTGTATTTTCGCAGCAGGGTCTTCTTTCATTAGTAACACTGTATCTGGACATGTACGTGTGAGCATGTGAGCGCATGCATTGTGTTGTGCACATGTGCAATAGTACTGTGTACAGTATGTGTGTGTGTTGATGCCTAAATGCATAATGTTTGTGTGTCTGTGTATGTGTGTTTATCCTCTCATGGGATGTAAGGCAGACCTCTGCTCTCTGTAGCTGACAGTATAAATCTGCCATATTGTTTATTACAACTGGAAGCGTATGGAGACCTAACCCAACACTTGTTGGTTTGATTTGGGTTCAGTGTTCTGATTGCTCAAGCGAAACGCATACAGACCGAATATGAGTAAACAACGAGAGATATACGGCACGGAGGACCATAGGGTACACACACACACACACACACACACACACACACACACACACACACACACACACACACACACACACACACACACACACACACACACACACACACACACACACACACACACACACACACACACACATGGTACACACACACACACACACACACAGGGTACACACACAAACATCTACACACACAGGTACACACGGAAAACACATACATAGGGTACACACAAAAACACATACATGGGGCACACACAAAAAAACATGCACACACATAGGGTGCACACAAAAACACATACACACAGGTACACACGGAAAACACATACATAGGGTACACACAAAAACACATACACACACATAGGGTACACACAAAAACACATGCATAGGGTACACACAAAAACACATACAAACACATAGGGTACACACAAAAACACATGCATAGGGTACACACAAAAACACATACAAACACATAGGGTACACACAAAAACACATACACACAGGTACACACAAAGAACACATGGACACATAGGGTACACACAAAAACATGTAGACTACACAGACATAGGGTACACACAAAAACACATACATAGGGTACACACAAAAACATGTAGACTACACAGACATAGGGTACACACAAAAACACATACATAGGGTACACACAAAAACATGTAGACTACACAGACATAGGGTACACACAAAAACACATACATAGGGTACACACAAAAACACAAATACACATACATAGGGTAAACGCAGAGAACACAGAAAATGTGGATAATAGTTTCTAATAGTTTCTTCACTACACATGAGCACAATGAAAGAATGTATGACAATGACTGTTCTGGTTTCACTCTCTGACACCTACAGACAATTATGAATGCTGTATTATTATGTTCAACTATATCTAACAACATATATCTTCTCAGATGGGGGTCTCTGGGACGAGATATTTTGTGTGATACATCCATAATCATTTAATAATGAATTGGAGCCATTGTTATTGTAATCGGATTGAACCATTTGAGGCCAATTGATACATGAACAAGACATACTCAATTAGGGATTCAAAACACACGCAAAGAGATAATGAGATACTGTGCATGTACACGTACACACACATGCACACGCACACACACACACACAGACACACACACACACACACACACACAGAGACACACACACATACACACACACACACACACACACACACACACACACACACACAGATAATATACATATTAGGGATGACAAACAATTAATAGGTTTAGGTTTAGGTTTACTTTATTTGATCAAGGGGGACAGTGTACATTAATAAAAAAAAATGTACCCCTGCCAGAAGGTACAGGCTAAAATCCTGTGTGAAAAATGGGTTAGCAATAAAAACAGAATAAAATCAAGATAAATAACATTAGAATAAAAACACAACAAAAGCACATAGACATACGATAGGGGTACAGGTCACAATACACTCATGGACACAAGGACAGAGCACATCATGACATATTAAGAGACCCAGACATAGACAGACGCACCATATCCACACACACACACACACAGACACCTCAGTGTTGACAATGCTGGTTTTCAATGAGCCATTCCCTAACCCTGCACTTGAATGAATGATATGATGTGGACACTCTAAATATTTGAGGAATTGAGTTCCATTGGTGGGATGCTCTATATGAAAAGACGGCCTGGCCAAATACACTTTTTTTTAAAGGGATTGTACAGTCCCCCCTTGCCGCACCTCTAGTGTTCCTGGTTGAGGCAGACTTGAGGTTGATGAAACCGGACAAAGGAGGAGGAGCCAATCCACACTTTATTAGTAGATTATATTTTTTTAGAATGTGACAGTGATGGTACCTGAATGGTTTCTTGTCTAGAATTGTTTCTTATGTACCTGAAGTTTGATAGGCTGAACTTTACCTTATTGCAGACTTTTTGTATGTGATTTTTGAAGCTAAGGTTTGGGTCTATGTGTAATCCTAAATACTTATATTCTGATACTACCTGTAATTTCTGACCGGAGATGAAGATATCCTGCTCTGCAACTTCTCTCTGGCCCTTGGAGAAGAACATACAGACAGTCTTAGAGACATTCAATTGTAAACAGCTGTTCTTAAGCCAGGATGTGACATTCACCATGACATTAGACCATTTTGTTGCAACCTCTTATGTGGTTTTAAATTGTCATTTAATCAATCACCGTGCAGGTGATTGATTGAATGAACACTTTATTAACAGATTGCAGAATGGGTACAATACAGTACGGCTCAATACACACAATTGTTATGGGGATGCAGACCAGAAAAAGACTTTTGTCTCATTTACATCAGGGTCCCCCATTTTCAATTCATAATGAATTGTAAGTAAGGGTGCAATTAGCACCGTGCAATCCATTCTTTGTGGATCTAGCCCTCAGTGTGTGCGTGCATCAAGGGGGAAAAAGGAATGTAATCCTGGTCAGAACAACTTGGCAGACTACAATATATTTGCATTTGTTAGCCATGCTAGCGATCTAAACAATAAATCCATGCCAAAGCTAGATATGTCAAAGGAGAAAGATTCACACTAACAGCCATGCTGATTTTGGCCAAATTACATCCAGCCGTTTTTGTATGAAATAGTTTTATCAGGGGAGTGTCATGGTTTCTCCATAGAGCCCCGTTATACTTTTTTTAGCGCAGCATCTCGCGCAGGTAGGGGGCAACTTAGGTATTTCTGATTGGCTCGAAGACGGTATGTTTGTAAACAGTGAACAGGTCTATAGTGTAGCTAACGTTAGGTTATAGCTATAACCAAGTTCTGTTAATTAGGGGTGACGCTTGGCATCACTCTGCACTATCTCGCGTACGTGCACGCGCACTGAATAAATTCCACAAATGTACCTTTAATACCAGTATTAGTCTGACCACACCCCTCATCAGCTTACCTTCATAAGCAGGTGTGTGGTCACCTGCTCTCCTCCTTCCCAAGCTTTCACCACAAGGTGAGGTCAAGGGCTGCAGCGGCCGTCGGATGCCAAGCGTCACCCCAAATTAACAGAACTTGGTTATAGCTATAACCTAACGTTATGTTCCATTAGGGGCTCTGCTTGGCATCACTCTGCACAAAGGGAGGCCAAGCGGAGCCACTGGCCGACAAATACACCCCGCTGAAGGCCCCCCACAACCAACAGAACAGGGAGGGCTGAGCCCCCCCGACCCCCCCTAATGGAGGGCACCCTCCCTATTAGAGGTTAACCGAGAGGGCGACGGACCCGACCGCGCGAAGAGGCACTCAAGTAACTCAACGCACAGGGTGAGCAGACCGTGGCTTGACCCCACGACTACACCCACGCACAACCCGCATGCCACCCGGGAACGAACGTAGGGAACAACCTCGTTACTGCCCTCAGAATCACGGGATCAAGGGCAAACCCAACCCCGTGGCAAGGCCGTAGCAGCGGAGCGCGAAGGAAGACCCAGACCCACCAAAAGGACTGGACTCCCTGGAATGGGGGCCCGGAGAAGTCCATGATGCCAGCATCAAGACCCCACCAGGTGGGCACTTAGTGACCCCGCCCCCCACATTGCCAACGTATTCGGACAAAGGCCCCTCAGCCGAGCGGGCCCTGTCCTCCCCAACAGTACACCGCCTGGCACACTGGCCCCGCAACAGGCAGACAGCATGGTCGTAACACACAAGAGTTAACCAACGGAAGCAGGCAGCGCACCGGGAAAAAAGACCAGGCAACAGGCTGTCAACCCGAGCCTGGAGACTGCGGACGAGACAGGCGCCAGAAAGGACAGCTGAACACAGCCGCCCCGGCGGAAGGGGCGTATGCTGGCGTTGTCGCACAACCAAGCCTCCACAGAGAAGGCTGACACGACCGGCAGACGTCATGAACGTGCAGGGGCACCCTCAACCGGTGAAACCGGGAGTTGACACTGCAGCAACACACCAGAGAACCAACCACCCAGGCATTACCCTATGCAATGGTTGGTCCCATAACCCCTCAGGAAAGAAACCCCAAAAACACACCTGCGGCACTGCCGCAGCCCGCATTCTGGTTTCCAACAGGGCTATCCCGGGCCTACGGGTCAACGAAACATTACCCCGGACCGGGCCCGGTGATACGGGGAGCACAGGGTCCCCCGAGGAGGCTAAAACCACCCCAACAGGCCCCTCTGCGCCAAGCGCAAGAGAAGAGCGTAAAAAATGGAAGACCAGCCCCAGCACCCCGCACTCGGTATTCCCAGGAGGTCACCCAACCAAGTACCAACCAAGACCAACCTGCACAGCGGCCGAGATCCGACGAGATCGGGCGCGTACAGGTTGGCACGGCCGTAAGCCATTACGACAGTGCAGAATACAACGCACCCAACAAGGGTTCCATAACGCTCAACCCTGTGACACCCGGACCGACCTAGCATTTTTTCCCCCTGAAAAAAACCCAAGTCCCTCAGGGTACCAGAACAGCAGATCTGCATCCCCGGCGGACAACGGGTGTAACTGATCTGGACCAGCGCGACCAGAACCAGTCCCGTGCCCTAACCACGCCGACCTGCCAACCCCAGGAGAAGGGGCAGATATGCGTGTTGATCCTAAAACATAAAAAGAAGGCGCCACCCAGACGTTTCGGTACGAACCGCGCCCGGTGGCCCACCCCTAGGGCGTGAGACCCTTCCCCATATGTCCAGACCCATTCCGTTATCATCCCCTGACATGAACGGGAACCCATCGACAACCACACAGGGTGTCGGAAGAGGAAAAACCCCCATCCCAATTGCTTTATAAAAACGCTGTTTCAACCCCAAGCAATCAAGGCGCGCCAGTCAGCCAATGCCCAAAAGAACATCCTGAGCTAGCACTATGTGTGCGTTTTGACATACCCACATCAACAATAGGCTGTTTAGACCACCTTATTGAATCCCCAAGACGCCCAGGGGAACGACAAGAGAGGCGAGATGCAATCAACTCCATGAATGAATGAATGAAAAACTTTACCCAACAGACTGCAGAAAGGGTACAACCCAGTACGGCAATACACACAATTGGTTAAGGGGAGGCAGACCTGAGAAAGACGTTAGTCTTGTTTCCATCAGGGACCCTCATTTCCAATCCACATAGACACATCCAACTCTTTATAATAATAAAGAAAAAGCATCACCCGTATGACCCAACTGCACAGCTGGGAGTAAAAAACCTGTTTTCACATGATTTTAATCCAGTCACTCTTTTTAATCAGAGTGTAAGACCAGACCCTCCCAGAAACACCTTCCCACATGAGTTCATAGCCATGAAAAAGATATGCCAACTGTGAGTCACGTGACCAACCGACTCAAGTTTACACATAAATCGGGCGCAGCAGAACTGTGAGCCCTACGCCCTAACTCGACACCTTTAAGACACCAACTCATGGAAGGCGTCGCCATAGCAACACCGCTACAACGGGCGGGGAAACCTGCCGGCTCCTGTCATGTAATAGGAGTCGGTAGAATAACCCAACCCCCCCCCCCCCCCGCCAAGACGTCCCACCGGCTTGGCCCTGACTGGCTCAGCAGAAGAGATAAAAAATCCCCTAAACCAATCAAGTGGGAAAAGGAGGGGTTTATTCGAAACCCCCTCCCCGAAAAAACACCCTTCATCCCTACACACAGAAAAACAACCGTAGCCATCTTGAAAACCTCCGGTAGAAAGCAATGCATAGCATAAGCTAATACAATGCCCGCTACCCACAAAAATGTGAACAGGTTTTACAACAAAACACAAGTCGCCTGTGTGTGAATCCTACACCCGTTGACTATGTCGTACATAGGAAAAAAATGCTGATCGAGAGTAAACGGCTAGGCCGTGAAATGTGTGTGTACGAGTATTACTGCAACTAAACAACACAGCATTGTGAGACACATATACTTAGTTCAAGCAATGGAATAACACCAGTTTATACCTGCATGTGGAGCATCAAGCTAATAGAACCTATTACTGAGTGTACGTTGCAGACCTTGCTTAACCTCGTAACACAACACGACTCATCACACAACGTAAAAGGGCAGATTCATATATACACAACCCCACCATATGAATTGTTTGAAGAAACACACAGTTTGTTCGGCCAAAACACAGTCCCCCTCACACCGGGGAACTTTTTTATTAAACTATATAAAGTGTTCTAAGGCACAAAATCATAGAGGGGCCGGGGAGGGTGTAGAGGAGAGGGGACACAGAGGGGAAAAGTCACTCAACGGCGTTTGCCACCTCGCGCCGCTCGAGTCTTGCCACCCCGAGGAGCCCCGGAGGGACGGTAGGTTACTGTCTGCTGGACACGACGTTCCCTACCGTCTCCTCCGGTCGTGGATGGGCCGGCGGTGGCAGAAGCGCCGTTTCGTCCCCTGGCCCTCTTGGCAGGGCCAGCAGCGGCGGCGGAGGCAGTGGTAGCGGCGACGGAGACAGCTCGACGTCGCGGAAGCCTTCTGACTCCACCGGCAAGGACGAGAGGCGGAAAATGGGGTTGGAGAATGGACCTCTCCTCTGCCATCTCTCTGCATGTTGAGGTCATCAACCGCAGGGCCTTCCCGAATAGGCCAGCGTCGGAGAGGGCGGCCGTCAGAAGAGGAGCTCTCTTCTTCTCTGGCACACGGGCCTGCTCCAGCCAAAGGTGACGCTGGCCCAGGGTGGCCAGGGCGCGCACTTTCCCCATGGCTATGGCCAGCACCTGGGAAAGGTGCAGGACAGCTCCCGCAGCCTGGGTGATCTGATCGCATTTCACCTCGTTCAGATCCGTGCCGCCCGTCATTATCCCCGATACAAATCTAGCCAGGTGGGCGATGTTAGACGCCGCAGCCAGCGATTGTGTACCAGCGATGAATGACTGGTCACCCCAATAAGCCAATCGCCTAGCCGATTTCCCCTGGACGACCGGCTTGCATAGGGGTTCCCACACCATATCCGGACAGAGGAGCGCGGCCATCGGACTGTCAAGCCGAGGCACGCCCTCCCCCATACCTTTGACTAACCCCGACACCCGCGTAACTGGTACGTAGGCGGGAGTTAGTCCCATGATGTTGGACACCGCCTGACCCCGACGAACATAGGCCCCCATCGATGGGAAAAATGGGTAGACAACGTCCACCCCTCTCACTGGGGGACGCTGCCAGGGATGGCCTATGAGGTCATCAGGGACAGGTGCAGGCAATGGCAGCGGCAGCGGCACGCCGTTTGCGGCGGCGGCTACCGCCATGAGCTCGGGAAACAAGGCCTGCAGTTCCCCCTGCGAACCTTCCTCCACCGACCCCGCATCCCTCACATGCAGCAGGCTGCGACTGGTCAAGGAGCCACAGTCTGATGTGGCCGACAGTAGGGCATCCTGCTGATGAGGCCAAGGTGGTTCCTCGACATCCTCGAACAGGGCGCCCCATGGAGCCATTTCCCCCCCCTCCGGGGTCTCCTGAGGAGGGATACTCTCCTCCACGGGGCCATCATACAAAAACCCGTCCGCCTCGTCCATGAAGTCCTCAGTCTCCATTGGAAATCCAGAGCCGGACGCATCTTCGCTGGTCTCCAGCAGTTCCCCAAACCCAGGCCGTTCGCGCCTGCACGCTACCATCTTGCGACGTGAACGGGCAGACGCGAAAAGTTTGCGTCGCAAATCCCCTGGCTCCAAGACAACCCCCCGATTCCCCGGAACCAGAGGAACCAGAGTCGAGATCAGGCCATCGCCGGAGCGACGGCACCGACTCCTCGGCTCTTCGGTGAGGCAAACTATCCACCGGCAGCCTCCCGGGCTGGGTCGGCAATAGTGATGCACGATATATCGGCCGCCGATATAATATCGGCCGATATGGCCGTTTTTTTACACATCGGTATCGGTCCGATATCAAGATAGGGCCGATATCCGATATTAAAAAAAAAAAAAAAAAAAAAAAAAAAATTTACATGTTTTGGCCTTAAATAGTTTCAAAATATCAGTCATTTCTGAAAATAAGTTACAAAAGTAAAAAAATTATGCGTTTTGGAAAATAGCTCTTTATTTGATTATAATAAAAAAGTGTTTTCTATACAGAGATATCGACATCGGTAAATATCGGTATCGGCCAGAACAGCAATATTAATATCGGTTATCGGTATCGGCCACAATTTTCACATCGGTGCATCACTAGTCGGCAACCACGAAAGTGGCAACAGCCCAGCACCAAGGCGCACGACGGAGGCGGGAATGGAGAACCGCTGGTGAAGAGTAGGCCTAGCGGGTCTACTCTCCGCGGAATACATTATGACCCAACTTTTTCTTGTACAACAGATGTGAGAGAAGAAAAAATTAAGCACAATGTAAACTCGTCACAACTCTTTTCAACTAACAACACGTCAAGTGGGGTACTACCAGGCACTTCCTTGTGGTGAAAGCGAGAAGGAGGAGAGCAGGTGACCACACACCTGCTTATGAAGGTAAGCTGATGAGGGGTGTGGTCAGACTAATACTGGTATTAAAGGTACATTTGTGGAATTTATTCAGTGCGCGTGCACGTACGCGAGATAGTGCAGAGTGATGCCAAGCAGAGCCCCTAATGGAACAGAACTTGTGTACTCCACACTGCTGTGTATTCCACACTGCTTCGCTGGGAACCACTGCAGTGTTTATAGCCTACAACTTAACATTGATCCAAAATATATGGCTATATGGATTTTATGGTGTTTTTTTGTCCTGGATCTATTGTGATGTTTCTTTTTGACTCGTAAAGCCCATGGGAGCAATTCCATGTGATCTTGGGCTGCTATACAAATACATTTGATTTGGTTTGATTTTGAAAAGTCCATTAGAAAACGTTGTCTAATGAAATAAGAATCACAGTGGTCAGGAACGTAAACACAACCATGCGATCGCAGATGGACGTCAAAGCTATGGGAGGCATTTGGGGTCAAGGAGGGAAAATGTATTAATTGCATACATTTTCTTTAATGCGTTAAAGGCTTTCAAATTAATCGGAAAAAAACAAACACATTAATATTGACAACCCTAATTATGCATGCACTCACATGTGCACAAACATATCAGTTTGGTTTAATTGATTTGTTTATTATCTAAGATGGGAAACTTGGTTTGCAGTCAGGAATTCATAATATAATGCAAACATCTATAGTATGTATAGTAATAGATTCACATATTTGTAAAAGAAAATATATAAAACATTTGAAAAAATAAATAAAAAGGTATGCTACCGTATGTGTAACTGAGGGGTACAATTCCCTGACTGTATTGTTAGATATGATACTTACTACCACTACCTCTTGTACTTTAGACTCTGGCCACCCAGTACTAGGTATAAATAATTATGATAAACACTCCCACCTGATGAAACGGATCCAACACAAATGTACCAAGTCGAAAGTCTGCGTTTAATAATAATACATAGCAAAAGGTATGTACAACGATCACTTAATTACATTTATGATTTGAAATAGTATGCACTTTTATGGCAAATGAGTATTCGTAGGTAGATCAATATCGAATGTCCAATCTCTGATTGCGCAGGAAGCAAATATACAACCTGGAATATTTAGGGAACAATAGCAATGATACTTGAATGATTATATAGCTGGATACACTAGGGGAAGGTTCCGACTGCTTGTAGGACAGCTGGAGGGGGGGGGTAGAGTCTGGCTGTATCCCGTCTGGCCGAGGGTATCCTGGGAGAGCCCACAGTCGTGCGACCCGGTGCCCAGCGATCCTCGATCCACAGATGAAAGCAGTTGGACTCTCTGTGGCCGGCCACCTCCGGTCCACGATGGAGAGACGTGAGGCGACCTCGTCGTGTAGAGCGTCTTCTCACCTGTCGTCCTCTCCGGGGGGGGTATTTCCAACACACCGCAGTGTTGGCCTTTATCCATAGAATAATCAAAGTACTCAAAGCATAATCCAAGCCGGGGAAGGCTAGCCGTCGTCGGTAGAATAATCCAATATACAGGTCCACTCGCTCTTTGGCCTGGAGCTCCTCGGGTGCAGCTTCACGTGGGGTCAACCACCCTGGATAAGCGTCCAGCTGATGCCCGAAACGATGGGGGTGCTGATTACTATAGAACTCTTACCGCACGAGGCACTACATATGAATAGACTATTATTAGCTTAATAGAATACGTCCAACTCGACGATATAGTGCCAAATATGACTATTCAAATATTAATATACACAATGTCTCAATGCCGATACTGGGCCGAATTGGCCTTACTGCCCACACGTGGTTCGCGGGGAGGCTTTTGCGTCTGTCACTCTGTTGGAGGGTAAGGAACTGGACTAAAAGAAAGCTCTACTTTAATAGCGCAGTATATATACGCACTATGAACAAATAGTACCATTAGTGGTGCGGTAGACATATTCCTACGCGGAACTAGGACTTGTCCATACATGTTGAGCGGTACGATTGAACCTGGTCTGAGGGGTATGGCGACCTGGCACCAAGGTCTCGTCCAATGGTAGAATGGAGACTATTATGGGATGTTCAGTAGACTAGAAGGGATATGCAATGCATATTGTACAAGGAATATACAAGGGATATCAGGGGATATACAAATACAATTAAATATATATATATAAATAAATATATATATTCGGTTTAATCTGATCCTTCAGAACAGCCGCCCCCTAATTGGTCCCAACCCAATTAGTTAAGCAGAGACAGATTAACCGCACTGTCCACCACTCAAGGGTTCGCTGTAAGGGTCAGTCAACTCACAAAGTCATAGGGTCATGGTCATCATCGATTGTGTCTGGGAGTCGGGGCAGTTCTATGAGCCTCGCCACAGGACGGGTGTAAATGCGCCCCTGGACGAGTACTTCAGCTGCTCGGACCTTGCCATCGGCACCGGTGATCACTTTGCTTACGCGGCCAGCCGGCCACATAGCTCTGGGTAGTGACTGGTCAATAATCATGACAACTGTTCCTTCCGTCAAATTGTCTCTCTCTTTTACCCACTTCTGGCGGGTCTGTAGAGACGGTAGGTAGTGCAGTAGGAAACTGCTCCAAAACTTGTCGGCTAATACTTGGCTGTACCTCCACATTCGTCGGCCGTTCGCTTCTTCAGGCCGGTACATTGTCTGGGGTAACGCGGGATCTAGCCGCCCCATCAGGAGGGTGTTGGGGGTGACTGGGTCGACATCTGCTACATCACTGGAGACGTAACCGAGGGGCTTTGAGTTCAATACTCCCTCAATCTCCGTGAGGACTGTCATTAGGACTTCTTCCGCCACAGTCTGGGCCCCAAGTACTGCGTACAGGGCTGTCTTTATAGAACGTACTTCTCGTTCCCAAGTTCCACCGAAGTGGGGTGCGTTTGGGGGGTTGAATTGGAAGTCAATCTGGGCTGGAGCGAGGTGGGTCTTAAGTTCTGGGCCCATAGCTTGGAAGCTCTCCCTCAGCTCTCTTTCTCCGCCTTTGAAGTTTGTCCCGTGATCGGACAATAATGTAGACGGTTTTCCTTTCCGTGATGTGAATCTTCGGAAGGCCATAAGGAATGAGTCTGCGCTCATGGTCGGAAGGAGCTCGATATGTATCGCTCTGGTGGTCATGCATTTGAATACAATACCCCACCGCTTCTCGGTGCCTCTTCCTTTCTTTATGTGCAGCGGGCCAAAACAGTCCATGCCTGTTGAGTGGAATGGCTTGTCACCGAGTCGGAGGCGACATGGAGGTAGGTCAGCCATCCGTGGTATGCTGGGCTGCGCGCGCCACTTTTGGCAGTCTAGACAGGTTCGCTGGAAGCGTCGCACCGCCTCTCTTCCTTGAAGTATCCAGTAACGACGTCTGATTTCCGCGAAGACTCTCTCTGCTCCTGCGTGGTGTACATCCTCGTCGTATTTCTTTATAATCAGCTCTGTGACCTTGTGTCGGCTGTTCAATACGATCGGGTACTTAATGTCATCCGGTAAATTGGGGGCTCTCCGCAGGCGACCACCCACTCTGATGAGGGTATGTGTGTCACTCTCGGGGGCCAGATGAATCAATCTGCTGTCTGATGGGACGGGCTTTCCTCCCTGTAGACAGTCTAGTTCATCGGGGAACGAGTCTCTCTGGGCTCGTTGCAGTAGAAGCAGTTCTGCTTCCTCGTAGTCAGCTGCTGACATATCAGCGGGGGACTTAATCTCTGGGTGGTGCCGCAGGAATGTCCGTTGCTGCGCACTCTCTATGGTAATGCAATCGTCTATGTTGGGGTCTGCGGAGACAACAGTGCTCAATCCACAGAACATGGGTTTCTTATTCTCAGCCTCCTCGTCACTTGCTTCCCTCGGGGTGGGCGTGGGCCAATCTCCTTCCGGGAGCTTGAGGAATGCTGGTCCGTCACTGTAGATGTTACGACGGGTTAAGTCATCTAGGGACATTCCCCGGGTGATGACGTCAGCTGGGTTGTGTTTTGTATCAACATAGCGCCAGTTTGCTTCTCCGGTTAACTCTCCGGTTAACTCTTGAATCTCAGTGACTCTGACTCCCACGAAGACTTTGTATTTGCATGAATCCGATTTAATCCAGGCGAGTACTGTCGTGGAATCTGACCACAGGATTGTTCTATGCACCGGAATGGTGAGCTCACGTTGGATGAGCGTGGCTAGATGCGCTCCTGCGAGGGCTGCGCAGAGCTCTAGACGTGGGATAGACTGTTGCTTGCGTGGGGCTATTCTCGAGCGGGCGAGGATGAATGCTGTGTAGATCTCTCCCCCCTCTTCTTGGGCCCGCAAGTAGGCTACTGATCCGTAGGCGACCTCGGAGGCGTCACTGAAGACGTATAGCTCCATTTTACATGTCTCTGGCCTCACCGTGGGTGGGAAGTAGCTTCGGCGTATATTAACGCCTGGGAGTGAGTGGAGTTCCATCTCCCACTCTCTCCAGGTGGATGCAAGGTGTGCGGGAATGGGGTCGTCCCAGCCCTGGTCCTTGTCCCACAATGCTCGTACAATCATCTTTGCCCTGGTGGTGTACGGTAGTATACATCCTAACGGGTCATATTGTCGGGCGAGTGTTCTGTACACACTCCGTCTGGTGGTCGGTATTGCCGTCGACCTTCCCTGCTCCGTGGTCAGGGGTTTGTGTCTATAGTGGAGCGAATCTGTTTTGAAGCGCCACACTAGTCCTAGTGTCATCTCTTGGGCTTCTCCTGGGATTGTGGCCATCCAGGTCTCGCTGCTCGCTGCCTTGTCCTCGGAGGAGAGGCTGCGCAGTACGTGCGGATCGCTGCTGGCCCACTGCCTGAGATCAAAGCCGCCTTTGATCAGAGAGGCGCGGAGTTTAAGTAGGAGAGCCTCGGCTTCTTCCTGGGTCGAAACGCTTTGTAGACAGTTATCTACGTAGAAGCTGTTCTTCACACTGTGTCGGACCTCTTCGTCCGCTGCTGGGTCCTCTGCGACATGTCTCTGTAGTGCAAATGTAGCACAGCATGGGCTGCATGTAGTTCCGAAAGGGAGGACTTCCCATTGTTAGATGGCTGGGTGCTCATCTCCTGGCCTCTCTCTCCATAGGAACCGCAACAGGGGCTTGTCCTCCTCTACTAATCTCACCTGCAGGAACATCCCTCTGATATCCCCGCTGATAGCCACCTTGTCCTGGCGGAAGCGGAGTAGTACGCCTAGTAGGGAGGGGCCGAGTGTAGGACCGGGCAATAGCTCTTTATTCAGATTTTGGGATCCGATCTGGTAGCTGCAGTTAAACACGATGCGGTCTTTGCCGTTGTGATGAACCTTGTGGTGGGGCACGTACCACGATTCAGTCGTCTGGTCGGCCTCTTTAATGTCAATCTTTGTGACGTGTCCCGCTGTGATGAGCTTCTCAATCTCAGCGCGGTATACACTTTCTTGGGCGGGGTCCTTGGCTAAGCGCCGCTCTGTGTTTAGTAGGTACCGCTCTGTGGCGTCTTTCTTTGCGTGAAAGGTAGACATCCCTTCCCGCCGCAGGAGTGGCGTGGCGTATCTCAACACGCCGCTGACTGGGACTCTCTTTGTTCCCGTCTCGAGGAGGTTAATGGCGTAGATGTCGTCTTTAGAGCGAATGTCTTTCTTTTCGTTCTTAAAGGGCATTTGTTCTAAGGTCCATAGCCTCTCTACATGCTGCAGGAGTGCGGTGTCTCCCTCTGTGACTCGGGAGTGGAGACAGCTAGTGGCTGTGGTTCGGTTGAGAGATTTGGCGAGTGGGCCTTGGAGAGTCCATCCTAGGCGGGTCTCGACTGCTGCAGGACAGCCTCTGGGTCCGGTATGAACCCGGTCTATCGGGACAATGAGGTCTGCATGGTCGGAGCCTATCAACAGTGTCGGGGTAGCACCGTCTATGAGTGGGATCGGTAGCTTGCGTAGATGTACATATTTCTCCATCAGCTTGGCTACGGGGTATGTGTACCGCGAGAGTCCTATTTCTTGGCTGGTGAAAGCGTCTGTAATCCTGTACCGTCGCTCGGGCTGGCCGCTTGCTGCGATAGAGAATGAGACATTCTCGCCCTTTATCGTTTTCAAATCTCTTCTTACTGTCCGAATTGTCATTTGGTTTTCGCTCCCCCGCAGCCCTAGCTGGGCCGCAGCGGACGCGAGCAGAAGGGTCTTCTCTGACCCGTCATCAAGGACGGCGTAAGTGTCCATGACTTTATTCTGGTAGCTCAATGTCACACGGACTACCTTTAAGAGCACTCTGGCTCCGCTGCTGCTGGCGGGGTCGATGTACATGACGCTTGCTTTGCTGCTTGATGGTGCGGGTGGAGGCCGCCGTCTGTTACTGTCGTGGAGTATGTCCAGATGGGCTCCATCGCACCGACTGCACTTTTTCTTTAAGCGGCATTCGGCTGCCATGTGTGATCGCGCACAGCGAAAACAGCGTCTGTTAGACTTTATCCATTGACTCGCTTCCTCCGCATTCATCTTGGGGAATGAGTCACATTGTGACAGCCAGTGTTCTTTCTCACAGTAGGGGCACACTATCTTCCACTTCTCCTTTCTTGAGGGGGTACTGTGGCTCCTACTGCTTGGCACTGACTCCGATTGGTGCATGACAGTCACCGATCTTCTTTCATCATTTAGTCTCCTGGTTCCTTCTCTGGAGCCAGGGGTGCTCCGTCCGAATGTATCTAGCCGTAAGCTGCTGACTTATCTCGCCAGGAAGTCGGCTAGATCGAGGAGGTTCGGTTCGGGGCCATTAGGGTCTCGGTGGTCTCTCTGCCGCCTAAAGCGCTCCTGTCGGGCGGGCGGTAGCTTCTCCAAGATCCTCTCTACATTTGAGTTGGCGTATAGTTCATGCCTACCCTTTTCCCTCTGCGCTCCCAGCATCCCTACTAGGGACTGCACTCTGATGGACAGGTCGTCCAGTGCTCGATTGTCTGTTGCTGGGGGTAGGCGGTCGATGTGCCTGATCTCCTGGATCACGTAATCCCATATACGTCCATATCTCTGGTCCAACGCTACCAGCGCTGCGGTGTATGGGGTCGTGGAAGTGGCGTAGGCGAGCGCTATGTTGTGCGCGCGGGGTACCTTTAAATGCTTCAGTAGTATCGCGTATTTATGGCGTTCATCAATGACATCCACCAACATTGTCTCCAGACACATGCGGAGCTCCGTATACTGGGCCCGGTTCTCCTGGGTGAAGTCTGGTACCATAGGTGTGCCAATGTATGACGCGGATTGTTGATACATCGGCGAGCGTTGGGGGAGAGGCCTCCTAGGCAAGTCTCCTCCTGCTCCTTGGCGTGGGCTGGTACCGGCTGTGTACCATGGCCCGCTGGTCCAGGTGCTGTTCCTCGGTGCGGGTCGTGCGTCGTGCTCACCCGTGAATAGCGTCGGGGGTCTGTAGCGCAGCTCCGCGGGGGTATAGCCTGGGCTGTACTGGACCTCCTGGTCCGGTAGAGTACTGTGCTGTCGTCGGGCGTGGTTCTCCTCCTCTTCCTCTTCGTCTTCCGTTAGGTCATCCAGGGCTTGTAGTCTCTGATTTAGCCTCTCCGCAGTGTATGCTGCTCCTTCCCGGTGGCTGGGTCTCGCTTGGACCGGTTGGGGAAGGGGGTCTGCGGGGGGTATAAACCTCGTCTGTTGGTCAAGTTCAGGGTCGCTTACTCGGCTAGGGGATGCCGCCCTGGAGTGATGTCTAGACGAGTTCCTGGAGCCTCTGGTGGAGGGAGGGGGTGTTGTCCTTCTGATCAGCTGTTCTATTAGTTGCGCTTGTGCTCTGTCGCGCTCGGCTTCAAGCTTGGTGAGATCCGATTCTCTCTGGGCACCGGTGGCGGCGCGCTGGGCGTCGGCCCGGTCTCTTGCCATATTCTCTTCCATCTGAATGCGTCTTATTTCCAGGCGTATGTGCTCTTCTTCGCTCCGTTGCTGTATCTGCAATCGATTGCGTTCACCCTGGAGTCTATCGCGTTCAGTAGAGGCTTTCAGGCTGACGAGGAATGCCTGCTGTAGTGTCCTCTCTGCCTCGCTGGGAGAAGACGGTTGTATAGGGGAGCCGTCCCTTGGGGTACTCCGTGCGGAGTCTTGGAGCTCTATCTCCACGGTGCTCTCCTCATCTTCTTCCGTACCGAGTTCTCTCTCGGTAGTGTTGTCTTCCTCCCGGGACTCGTCGGGGACTACTTCTTCGGTATTGGCGGGGTGTAAAGTCATGTCTGGTTCCCCCTGGTCCCCACCGTGAGCTGGGTCAGTTACGTTAGAACCCATAGGGGCCTCTATGGTCGGGGTAGCCTGGTCGTTAGGGTTAGACATAATTTTACTTTCTAGTTTTACCGCGTTTACTGTTGGTAGAAGACTAGGTTGTTGACTGACAGCGTAAGCCTCTAGGTACTGAGGGAGCTGTCGTTTGCGCCGCGGGCGTTGTTGGTTAGGAGGATCGTTTCGTGGAGTGTTCATCATAGGCCATTTTAATATTAATAACACTATATTAATATTACACTGATTACCCTCCGGCTCGAAGGACCAATTGTAACTGAGGGGTACAATTCCCTGACTGTATTGTTAGATATGATACTTACTACCACTACCTCTTGTACTTTAGACTCTGGCCACCCAGTACTAGGTATAAATAATTATGATAAACACTCCCACCTGATGAAACGGATCCAACACAAATGTACCAAGTCGAAAGTCTGCGTTTAATAATAATACATAGCAAAAGGTATGTACAACGATCACTTAATTACATTTATGATTTGAAATAGTATGCACTTTTATGGCAAATGAGTATTCGTAGGTAGATCAATATCGAATGTCCAATCTCTGATTGCGCAGGAAGCAAATATACAACCTGGAATATTTAGGGAACAATAGCAATGATACTTGAATGATTATATAGCTGGATACACTAGGGGAAGGTTCCGACTGCTTGTAGGACAGCTGGAGGGGGGGGGTAGAGTCTGGCTGTATCCCGTCTGGCCGAGGGTATCCTGGGAGAGCCCACAGTCGTGCGACCCGGTGCCCAGCGATCCTCGATCCACAGATGAAAGCAGTTGGACTCTCTGTGGCCGGCGTCCTCCGGTCCACGATGGAGAGACGTGAGGCGACCTCGTCGTGTAGAGCGTCTTCTCACCTGTCGTCCTCTCCGGGGGGGGGTATTTCCAACACACCGCAGTGTTGGCCTTTATCCATAGAATAATCAAAGTACTCAAAGCATAATCCAAGCCGGGGAAGGCTAGCCGTCGTCGGTAGAATAATCCAATATACAGGTCCACTCGCTCTTTGGCCTGGAGCTCCTCGGGTGCAGCTTCACGTGGGGTCAACCACCCTGGATAAGCGTCCAGCTGATGCCCGAAACGATGGGGGTGCTGATTACTATAGAACTCTTACCGCACGAGGCATTACATATGAATAGACTATTATTAGCTTAATAGAATACGTCCAACTCGACGATATAGTGCCAAATATGACTATTCAAATATTAATATACACGATGTCTCAATGCCGATACTGGGCCGAATTGGCCTTACTGCCCACACGTGGTTCGCGGGGAGGCTTTTGCGTCTGTCACTCTGTTGGAGGGTAAGGAACTGGACTAAAAGAAAGCTCTACTTTAATAGCGCAGTATATATACGCACTATGAACAAATAGTACCATTAGTGGTGCGGTAGACATATTCCTACGCGGAACTAGGACTTGTCCATACATGTTGAGCGGTACGATTGAACCTGGTCTGAGGGGTATGGCGACCTGGCACCAAGGTCTCGTCCAATGGTAGAATGGAGACTATTATGGGATGTTCAGTAGACTAGAAGGGATATTCAATGCATATTGTACAAGGAATATACAAGGGATATCAGGGGATATACAAATACAATTAAATATATATATATAAATAAATATATATATTCGGTTTAATCTGATCCTTCAGAACAGTATGCATTCACAAGGGCTGCCATGCAAGCATAACAAACGTAATGCCATGGTTAAATAAACTAAAACAAAGTATGCAAGCACACACTTATACACACACACACACACACACACACACACACACACACACACACACACACACACATACAACAGATTTAGACATGTGCGCTGTCATGCACCTCCAGGCCTCCCGGCTTCCCGTCCACTATAATCCTTGGTTCTCCCACTCTATCCCTACCAAGCTACTCTTCCTCTCTCCCTCTCTCTGAGTACAGGATGGGGTGCAGGTGTGTGACACCGGAGGAGCAGCTGAGTGACATCTACCAACTGATTCCTTTTTATTATACCATTCCTATTTAGACCTGGCACAGATGTCATGAGGCTGCCAGATCATAGTTCCTTATTACCAGTCAGTCCGTATACTCTTGCCTAGTCTCATGTCAGTCCATGTTCTATTGCTTTACCTAACATTTCTTGTCCTCCTTTGCTCGCAGTTCGTTACCTGGCCTCTCACCCTGCTCCCAAGTCCTAAGGTCCCTGTATTATGAGCTGCGCCTGCCTGACCACTCTTCTCCATGTGATCCCCCTGATCGTCCGAGAACCCGCTCCCGGCTACGAACCCCCCCCCCCCCCCCCCCCCCATAGCTGTCAACATTGGGATTTTAAAATAAGGGAGATTTGCCAGCGAGGGAGGGTTGGGGGGTGAAGAGTTTTTTTTTTTTTTGTCAAATCAGTTATGCAATAGTCACTTTTGGTGAGTTGTTTCTATACAATTCACTTATATGACATTTAGGTATGACACAGTGTAACATGCATTACTTTATGAAGAAGATGTCAATGTGTTGACTACAAAAGCATTTAGTATAGAAATGTGTCAACAGACTAAAGCAGGGAACCACAATATTTTGCATACAAATTATGCTGAGCAGAATGTAATATTGTAACTGTCTATTATTTTTCTTGCAATTGAGCCAATTTTCATTAGGTACGGTTCTGAGGTGTGTGTTCAACAGAATGCAGTATCAAAAACACGTTCACAAAAAGTATGGGTTACTGAATGCTGAACTGCAGTGTTATAATCACTAAGCCATTGTAAGACCTTACCTGTGTCCCTGTACATTACATTTACATTTAGTCATTTAGCTGACGCTTTTATCCAAAGCGACTTACAAGTTCTGTACGACAAGTCATCAGGAAGGGCACAACTCTATCAGCTGACTAACAATGTTCATCAAAGTGTTGAGTGCTACAGTGTAGGTTAGTTTATTAGGACAAGTGCATGACAGTAAGGTTAGTTAGGGTTAGATTAGAATTTTTTCTTTTTTCTTTTCATTATTTCAGATAATGGTTGAAGAAGTGCGTCTTTAGTCGATGGCGAAAGATTGGACTGGTTTCGGCTGTCCTAACTGGGGTGGGTAGTTCATTCCACCATTGTGGGGCAAGGACTGAGAATAGGCGACTTCTCTTTGATTACCCTCCCGGAGCTCGGATAGGAGTAGGTCTGAGGCGGCCAGAAGATGCAGAGCATAGGGGTCTTGAGGGTGTGTAGTTAGAGACCATTGCCCGGAGGTAGGCAGGAGCGGTTCCCTTTGCTGCACGGTATGCCAGGTCGAGGGCCTTGAAGCGGATTCGTGCAGCAATGGGGAGCCAGTGCAGGTCCCTAAGAAGTGGGGTGACATGGGCCGACTTCGGTAGGTTTGAGATCAGGCGAGCCGCTGCGTTCTGAATGAGTTGAAGAGGCTTGGTGGCAGTGGCCAGGAGGCCAGCAAGCAGTGCGTTGCAGTAGTCGAGGCGGGAGATGACTGTTGATTTGACGAGGAGTTGGGTGGCTTCTTTTGTCAGGAAGGGGCGGATCCCTCTGACGTTGCTCAGGAGGAATCTGCAGGTTCTGGTTGTCGCTGCAATGTGAGCAGAGAAGTTCAACTGGTCGTCGAGGACAACACCAAGGTTCTTGGCGGTCGGGGACGCGGTCACAGCTGCATTCTCGACTGTGATGGAAAGGTCGGTCAGGGGGGAGGATTTGGCCGGCAGGTGGAGCAATTCTGTTTTGCTTAGGTTCAGTTTGAGGTGGTTGGTTGTCATCCAGGCGGAGATGTCAGACAGACAGGCCGAGATCCGCTCAGAGACGTGGATATCTGAGGGAGGGAAGGAGAGGAAGAGTTGAGTATCATCGGCATAACAATGATACGAGAAGCCATGAGACGTGATAATGTTACCCAGTGATTAAGTGTAGAGAGAGAAGAGAAGGGGTCCTAGGACCGAGCCCTGGGGGGGTCCCTCTCCATGACACTTGGTGCACAGTCAATTTCGCAGAGTACATTTTACTCAAACTGAGTACATTTTACTCAAACTGAGTAAAATTTTACTCTGTTTTAGTCAAATGTACTAATTTTGAGTAAAATTTACTCTGCGAAATTTACTGTAGGAGCGGTCATTGAGGTAGGAGAATCAGGACAGAGGAGAGGCCTTCGCCTTTCGCTTTTGCTAGGTGAAGTGCCTCTGTGACCGCAATGAGGGCCGTTTCTGTGGAGTGGCCAGTCCGAAAGCCTGACTGATTAGGGTCTAGGTCGTCATTCTGTAAGAGATAAGCAGTGAGTTGGTTGGATACAGCACGTTCAAGTGTATCACTTGTCTCTGCTGCCCTTTGACTAAAAAACGTGCTAGGGCTGTACCGAATAGTTCTCTTGTGGAATATTTAAAATGAGCCATGACAGTAAGCTGTAGAAATTGAGATTGAGTCAGTTGTTATAAAAATATAGAAACATAATTTATTAACAGAGCTCAGGTTATAATCAGACATGCTAACATGATAATTTAGTGTCCCTGTCCTTTACAGTAAGCTAGCTAGGATAACTGTCTGAAAACAACGTGAGACCTAGCTAGATAGCTAATGTTAGCTGGAGAGTTTTAACTATCTCACCCATTAATTAAGGCTATACCATTACTAAACAGTAGCTTTTATGCTCTACTTACCACTGTATTTCTTTATTTTATCCTCCTCATCTTTTTTCTGCTCCAGATGGATAAATCCTCTTCATTTTGCTTGTTTATTATACGTAGGTATTGCTGGCTCAAAGTTTCATTTACACGTGAATATTTTCTTATTTTTTTCAAACACAAGTGCCCCTAAGGGGGTTTCCTACTGTCGTTTCATTGCATATCATCCATTTGAATTGCGGTCGCTTTTGTTGAGTACAGCCATTATGTCAGCCCTCGGGGGGGTCCCTACTGGCGGGGGCTCCAGGCTGCTGCCTGTCGTATTAACAGCGGGTAATGTAGCCTTTTTAGTAAGAACTGAAGGGCAAAATGAAAATACGGGACATTTATGGGAAAATATTGAAACGGGAGGACGGCGGGAAAGAAGTGTCAAAACGGGAGAATCCAGGGGAAAACGGGAGGGTTGACAGGTATGCCCCCCCCTCCCCCAGCGCTCGTCTGACTACCCTGCTACGCATTCACTCCCTGGACTGTCTAAGGACCTGGTTACCATACTCCTGTTTCTAAATAAATTATATTATTCAACATCGTCTCTGCCTGTTTGTGTCTGCATCTGGGTTCTGCCTTTAGTTATACAGTTATAGCATATTATACACTCTTGGACACATAGGAACAAATACAGACATACATATATACACACACAGACAGCCATGCACTCTCTCTCTCACACACACAGACAAAAATACACTCTCTTAACATGCAACGGCCCGTATACGGGCCCTCTTAAGGACGATTTGCCCGCCGGCACCCGATGCCACTTTGGCGACCTCTAGCGGCTCGGGTGTAATGCAATACATATATTAAAGCCCTATTGGTTGCCTGTCAATTGCCGTTTCAGGTGACAAAATCCGTTCAGCGGTTCTCGAGTTACATGCCGATATATGAGGTGTGCACCAAAGTCTTTAGCAGACTTTTTCTTTTTTCCGAATACCACTCCCGACTCCCGACGCTCTACAGTAGCTCCGTCATTCATTTGGCGATCTAAAAAATTATTGGACAGGGTTGTAACCAATGACTGTGGCTTTCCAATCAGGGATCTAGGAGAAAAGTCACAATCGAAAGTCTATGAGAAAATGGAAACTTGCAGACCTTTTCTTTTTCTCACATTTTACCAAAATCGCTCTATATCACTAATTTCTTAACGGATTTTTATGAAATTTGGACATGTACTACAAGACTTCAGGCTATGGTGTTTTTTCAGCCATGCTAATTTTTTTGTAAATATACTTTTCGATATTGCAACTACTACAGAAAAACTGTAGAAAAACTCAAGTTCAGACCTATGTTACTCTATTTCATTAGCACTAAAAGTGAACTTTCTTTGTTGTATCAGAAACTTCTAAATGTTATCTTTCAAAAGAGACCAGGCTCATGCATGTGCTATAAGTATGATGTATAGTATTCTGGTTTGCAAAAAAAGTATGCTGTCCTCAAGTTCAAGTAAAAAAAAATTCCCCTTTTAGGGGCGCCAGTTAAGAGGTTTTAACACAGTATGCACGGTGTAAG
The DNA here is from genome assembly GCF_963971535.1 of Notolepis coatsorum. Lineage (NCBI taxonomy): Eukaryota > Metazoa > Chordata > Actinopteri > Aulopiformes > Paralepididae > Notolepis > Notolepis coatsorum. The sequence continues at coordinate 91,620,978 of NC_140180.1, forward strand.
AAGTGCTATCCTGGCCTCTCTTTCTCTCCCTCCTTCAAAATATCTTCACAGAAGTGCTACCCCAGGCTTCTCTCTCTCTCCATCCCCCCTCTCTCTTCCCATCCCCCCCTCTCTCTCACTCTCTATTCTCCCTATCTCTCTCTTTCTTTCTCTCTCTCCCTCTACACTGAGAGTATGGTGTGTGTGTGCGAGCGCGCACGCGCGTGTGTGTGTGTGTGTGTGTGTGTGCGAGCGCGCACGCGCGTGTGTGTGTGTGTGCGTGTGTGTGTGTGTGTGTGTGTGTGTGTGTGCGTGTGTGTGTGTTATCCCAGGCCCCTCTCCCTACCCCACCCCTCCCTTCCTCCTTCTGTCTCTCTCCCTCTCCCGTCCTCCCTTTGACAGAGGGTAAAGTGATCCCATGCTATCTCTCTCTCTCTCTCTCTCTCTCTCTCTCTCTCTCTCTCTCTCTCTCTCTCTCTCTCTCTCTCTCTCTCTCTCTCTCTCTCTCTCTCTCTCTCTCTCTCTCTCTCTCTCTCCCCCTCGTCTACAACATCATAAGTAATGTTGCTCCAGGACTAACATTGCGACCAATCAGAGCAGGGAAAGGACCAGAGTCCAGGGTGAGCGTGGGTAGAGCAGGCGGGGCAGAGGACCAGAGTCCAGGGTGAGTGTGGGTAGAGCAGGCGGGGCAGAGGACCAGAGTCCAGGGTGAGTGTGGGTAGAGCAGGTGGGGGCAGAGGACCAGAGTCCAGGGTGAGCGTGGGTAGAGCAGGCGGGGCAGAGGACCAGAGTCCAGGGTGAGTGTGGGTAGAGCAGGCGGGGCAGAGGACCAGAGTCCAGGGTGAGCGTGGGTAGAGCAGGCGGGGCAGAGGACCAGAGTCCAGGGTGAGCGTGGGTAGAGCAGGCGGGGCAGAGGACCAGAGTCCAGGGTGAGTGTGGGTAGAGCAGGCGGGGCAGAGGACCAGAGTCCAGGGTGAGCGTGGGTAGAGCAGGCGGGGCAGAGGACCAGAGTCCAGGGTGAGCGTGGGTAGAGCAGGCGGGGCAGAGGACCAGAGTCCAGGGTGAGTGTGGGTAGAGCAGGCGGGGCAGAGGACCAGAGTCCAGGGTGAGTGTGGGTAGAGCAGGTGGGGGCAGAGGACCAGAGTCCAGGGTGAGCGTGGGTAGAGCAGGCGGGGCAGAGGACCAGAGTCCAGGGTGAGTGTGGGTAGAGCAGGCGGGGCAGAGGACCAGAGTCCAGGGTGAGTGTGGGTAGAGCAGGCGGGGCAGAGGACCAGAGTCCAGGGTGAGCGTGGGTAGAGCAGGCGGGGGCAGAGGACCAGAGTCCAGGGTGAGTGTGGGTAGAGCAGGCGGGGCAGAGGACCAGAGACCAGGGTGAGTGTGGGTAGAGCAGGCGGGGCAGAGGACCAGAGACCAGGGTGAGTGTGGGTAGAGCAGGTGGGGGCAGAGGACCAGAGTCCAGGGTGAGTGTGGGTAGAGCAGGCGGGGGCAGAGGACCAGAGACCAGGGTGAGTGTGGGTAGAGCAGGCGGGGCAGAGGACCAGAGTCCAGGGTGAGCGTGGGTAGAGCAGGCAGGGCAGAGGACCAGAGTCCAGGGTGAGTGTGGGTAGAGCAGGTGGGGGCAGAGGACCAGAGTCCAGGGTGAGTGTGGGTAGAGCAGGCGGGGGCAGAGGACCAGAGTTGAAGGCAGGAGTACAACAGGATCTTCTGTAGTCACGGAAACATAAATTAGGCAATAGGAATAGGAACAGCAATAGGAATACTAAGAGTGCTGACGGAACAGCTACAAAAAACAATTAGGGTCAAAGGCTGAAACCTGACTAACTGTGTGACCGAGACAGAGTTGATGATCTGGCAACCAGCTGCAGTCAGGACCAGGTCTTTATGGCAACCAGCTGCAGTCAGGACCAGGTCTTTATGGCAACCAGCTGCAGTCAGGACCAGGTCTTTATGGCAACCAGCTGCAGTCAGGACCAGGTCTTTATGGCAACCAGCTGCAGTCAGGACCAGGTCTTTATGGCAACCAGCTGCAGTCAGGATCAGGTCTTTATGGCAACCAGCTGCAGTCAGGATCAGGTCTTTATGGCAACCAGCTGCAGTCAGGACCAGGTCTTTATGACAGCCAGCTGCAGTCAGGACCAGGTCTTCATGACAACCAGCTGCAGTCAGGACCAGGTCTTTATAACAACCAGCTGCAGTCAGGACCAGGTCTTTATGACAACCAGCTGCAGTCAGGACCAGGTCTTTATAACAACCAGCTGCAGTCAGGACCAGGTCTTTATGGCAACCAGCTGCAGTTAGGACCAGGTCTTTATGACAGCCAGCTGCAGTCAGGACCAGGTCTTCATGACAACCAGCTGCAGTCAGGACCAGGTCTTTATGACAACCAGCTGCAGTCAGGACCAGGTCTTTATAACAACCAGCTGCAGTCAGGACCAGGTCTTTATGGCAACCAGCTGCAGTCAGGACCAGGTCTTCATGACAACCAGCTGCAGTCAGGACCAGGTCTTTATGACAACCAGCTGCAGTCAGGACCAGGTCTTTATGACAACCAGCTGCAGTCAGGACCAGGTCTTTATGACAACCAGCTGCAGTCAGGACCAGGTCTTTATGGCAACCAGCTGCAGTCAGGACCAGGTCTTTATGACAACCAGCTGCAGTCAGGACCAGGTCTTTATGGCAACCAGCTGCAGTCAGGACCAGGTCTTCATGACAACCAGCTGCAGTCAGGACCAGGTCTTTATGACAACCAGCTGCAGTCAGGACCAGGTCTTTATAACAACCAGCTGCAGTCAGGACCAGGTCTTTATGGCAACCAGCTGCAGTCAGGACCAGGTCTTTATGACAACCAGCTGCAGTCAGGACCAGGTCTTTATGACAACCATCTGCAGTCAGGACCAGGTCTTTATAACAACCAGCTGCAGTCAGGACCAGGTCTTTATGGCAACCAGCTGCAGTCAGGACCAGGTCTTTATAACAACCAGCTGCAGTCAGGACCAGGTCTTTATGGCAACCAGCTGCAGTCAGGACCAGGTCTTTATAACAACCAGCTGCAGTCAGGACCAGGTCTTTATGACAACCATCTGCAGTCAGGACCAGGTTCCTATGGCAACCAGCTGCAGTCAGGACCAGGTTCCTATGGCAACCAGCTGCAGTCAGGACCAGGTTTTTATAACAACCAGCTGCAGTCAGGACCAGGTTCCTATGGCAACCAGCTGCAGTCAGGACCAGGTTCCTATGGCAACCAGCTGCAGTCAGGACCAGGTTCCTATGGCAACCAGCTGCAGTCAGGACCAGGTTCCTATGGCAACCAGCTGCAGTCAGGACCAGGTTCCTATGGCAACCAGCTGCAGTCAGGACCAGGTTCCTATGGCAACCAGCTGCAGTCAGGACCAGGTTTCTATGGCAACCAGCTGCAGTCAGGACCAGGTTCCTATGGCAACCAGCTGCAGTCAGGACCAGGTCTTTATGGCAACCAGCTGCAGTCAGGACCAGGTCTTTATGGCAACCAGCTGCAGTCAGGACCATGTTCCTATGGCAACCAGCTGCAGTCAGGACCAGGTTCCTATAACAACCAGCTGCAGTCAGGACCAGGTCTTTATGGCAACCAGCTGCAGTCAGGACCAGGTTCCTATGGCAACCAGCTGCAGTCAGGACCAGGTTCCTATGGCAACCAGCTGCAGTCAGGACCAGGTCTTTATGGCAACCAGCTGCAGTCAGGACCAGGTTCCTATGGCAACCAGCTGCAGTCAGGACCAGGTTCCTATGGCAACCAGCTGCAGTCAGGACCAGGTTCCTATGGCAACCAGCTGCAGTCAGGACCAGGTTCCTATGGCAACCAGCTGCAGTCAGGACCAGGTCTTTATGGCAACCAGCTGCAGTCAGGACCAGGTTCCTATGGCAACCAGCTGCAGTCAGGACCAGGTTCCTATGGCAACCAGCTGCAGTCAGGACCAGGTTCCTACGGCAACCAGCTGCAGTCAGGACCAGGTTCCTATGGCAACCAGCTGCAGTCAGGACCAGGTTCCTATGGCAACCAGCTGCAGTCAGGACCAGGTTCCCATGGCAACCAGCTGCAGTCAGGACCAGGTTCCTATGGCAACCAGCTGCAGTCAGGACCAGGTTCCCATGGCAACCAGCTGCAGTCAGGACCAGGTTCCTATGGCAACCAGCTGCAGTCAGGACCAGGTTCCTATGGCAACCAGCTGCAGTCAGGACCAGGTTCCTATGGCAACCAGCTGCAGTCAGGACCAGGTTCCTATGGCAACCAGCTGCAGTCAGGACCAGGTTCCTATGGCAACCAGCTGCAGTCAGGACCAGGTTCCTATGGCAACCAGCTGCAGTCAGGACCAGGTTCCTATGGCAACCAGCTGCAGTCAGGACCAGGTTCCTATGGCAACCAGCTGCAGTCAGGACCAGGTTCCTATGGCAACCAGCTGCAGTCAGGACCAGGTTCCTATGGCAACCAGCTGCAGTCAGGACCAGGTTCCTATGGCAACCAGCTGCAGTCAGGACCAGGTTCCTATGGCAACCAGCTGCAGTCAGGACCAGGTTCCTATGGCAACCAGCTGCAGTCAGGACCAGGTTCCTATGGCAGGGCGGATGAGAAGACAACAAGTGGCAGCTGCTTGTGCACCTGACTCCTGCAATCAGAGAGCAGAGAGAGAGAGAGAGAGAGAGAGAGAGAGAGAGAGAGAGAAAGAGAGAGAGAGAGAGAGACTGAGACAATATAAGTGTAGAGAGCGAGTAAGAGAGAGCGAGAGTAAAGAGAGAAAGCTTGAGAGAGACTGAAACAGTGAGAGCTGAAAGATAGAGAAAGAGAGGGAAATGGGGACTAATGGCTCTGAGGGCTTGGCAGAAGTGGAGGAGATGAACGAGGCCTTGGCAGGAGCGGAACATTTGACAGGTCCCCCCTTCAACAGGGCGCCACCTGGCGCACGCCTTGGGAAGGGAGCTGAGGAGACGTCAAGTGGGCGGCCTGGGGGCAGAGGCTGAACCGGACATCCTGTAGGCAGACAAGGGACAGAGCAGAGACTGAACTGATGGAGACCATGGGGTGGAAGGTCTTGGGTTCACGGCAGACGGGCGTAACCCCTCTGGAGGTCAATCACAAAGGCAGCATTGCCGTGGAAGACGGTGACGAGGGATGTGCCTGCCCTGGAAGACGGTGATGTAAACTGGACTGCCCTGTGGAGATGATGGAGACAAAGCTGGAGGTCTGGCAGGCAGGGTGTCTGGGAGGAAGCTCTTTAGGCAGCTTAGGGAGGCTTCGCCACATGGTACTATTGTCCTCTTGCTTTATACTGGGGCTGGCTTCTTCTACTTGCAAAGCTGCTGGTGCTCTTCCAAACAGAGGGGTTTGGGTTTGGGCTGTTCATGTCAGGATTGGGGGGGGGGGGGGGGGGGTGTAGGACACACACGCACACACACACAAAAAGGGGAATCTTAAAGTTACCCCAGGGGGGTAACCACTGGAATCGCTGAGCGATGAGAGAGGGTGGGGGACAACACAAGAATGAAATAAATGAAAATAAAAACTGTAGGAAACACAAAACACCAGTATAAAATAACTGGGTAAAAATCCCAAAATAACCACCACTTTCTTCTTGACTTGTTTAAAAAAGACCTGTACGGCCCATGGGGACATTAACGTGTGTTGTCGGGCCCTATAAATAAATTTGATTTGATTTGATTTGATTTGCACTACAACCCGTACACCTACTGTAAATTGTACCTAAATTGCACCTCATCCCATTTCTGCCTTGCACTATATAGTATTGTATATCAGTACACTGCACAGTATTGTATATTGTATATTATATGGTAACTCAGTTACGTCTATTCTGCATCGAACATTGTACATATGTCTATACTGAACACTGTGACCTCATTTTTTTTACTTCTAATTTACATGCTATACTATGTTATTTTATTTCATACTTATCTTGTCTTGCACAGTCTCTGGAACGTAACAGTAAGAAGCATTTTGTATAAAAGTATTCTGTACTTCTGAATGACAACTATTAAAGAAACTTGAACTTGAAAACTTGAAAACCCTATAGAAGCATGAGCTTGGGACACTCCTCTACTGTTGATGTTGAGGGAAAAACATTAAATGGATAAGCATCCGAACTCAGTCAATCAAACCTACAGATGTGGCTCTTAGGACTCTGAGCTCTGCTCTGCACTGCTACTGCGGTAATCATGCACCATTAACCTGGCAGTGCTGTTAACGAGGTGTTAACGACGCTGCGCCCTTGCAGTAGAGGTGCGATGTTTAAGAGCTGGATCTCTACTTAAAGGCACTGCACACCTGACACCAATCAGGTGGCAATCAAGCTCACACACCTGCCATGCCACATGGCAATTAACTGCAGAGGCCAGTGATTGACAGCTGTCCCTCACAGAAAGACGAAATAGACAGCCATCCCTCACAGAAAGACGAAATAAAGCCAAAGCACCTTAGAATAAACTCAAATAAAACCCACATAAACCGTGATCCGTCACAGTTCATCTACAGGAAATCTTAACAAATAGCCTCCTCACCCCCAGCTTGATGGCATTTGCCATACAAAGGGGACCAGTGAGGTAAGAGGTATGATCACAATTAGCAAACATGCAAACATCACAAAGTTGGCCGATGCAAATAGGCTATCATAAAAGCACATTGTGTTCATAAATCCATCTCCATTAATTCATTAATACATACAGTACATGGCCCTATATACTGTGTAGGCTACATACAGAACAAATGTTCATCAAGAATAAATATTAGCCAAAAAAATTTAAACATTCAATATTGTAAATAACAACAATAATTAATTTAATAGAAATAATAAATAAGTACTAAATATTACAAACGTTTGCTGTAAATCAACTGATCAAGCGATCAAGAGAGTATTGGCATTTTAAAAATGAAAATAATGGTGTCGTTCTCCCCTGCCACATGATGATGAGGTGGCAGGCTGTGAGTGAGACTGAGTGCAATGGCTGCAAAGCTTCCGCATGAGACGTGACATTGACTTGACTTTATTTTGACACTATATAAATAACATGTGACAGAAGCGCAGTCTGGAATACTGCCAAGGATAGACACAAACACGCTCAGAGCTTATTTCTATTGTGGTCCTTAGGGGGAGGGGGGGGGGGGGAACGAAGTGTTCGGACGTGCATCATACAGACATCGTAAATAAATTTGGTAAATGGCTGCATTTATATAGCTGACTACTGACGGATAGACTCTGAACGATCCCATGAGCATACACACAAAATCACCTTAAGTGACTCACCACACACTGTTGCTACTTACACTTAGCGGCACGGTGGTGTAGTGGAGTGGCACGGTGGTGTAGTGGTTAACACTGTCGCCTCACAGCAAGAAGGTCCAGGGTTCGATTCCCGCTTGGGGACCAGGTTTCCATGATGCCAGGTACCCAGGTGGGGTATCTCCCGGGCCTTTCTGTGTGGAGTTTGCATGTTCTCCCCGTGCTCGCAAGGGTTTGAGTGAGCATGGCAGAGTGGGCACGTGGGGCATGGATATTGGTGGCATAAGATGTCGTGTGGGTAGCTATGTGGGTAGCTGGGGCATGGAGTATGACGTCAGAGGTTACATTGACATCCTGTCGCACAGAGGTGGGCGTGACGTTTTGGTTCCAATAGTTCCAATTAGCTGCATAAGGGCTTGTGTCCATAGCGGACGTTTTATGAGTTGTCAGCTCCTTCCTGCCATTCATTTCTATGCTACAGGAGCGACAGGCACGCTCCTCTTCCCAGCGCCGCGCCTCGCGTTTATGAGCTCTCGGCGGCAGCGTTTTTGGGCGGAGTGCTCCCAGCGCATAAAGTTGAAACTAGTTCAACTTTTGTAAAGGAGCGCGCTCATCAAGGTAATCAACATCGAGGAAGGGGCGTAGCCGCGGCAGTCGCGAGACCTAGGAAAACGCTCTGAGCTTTTTTTCTTCTTTTTTTCAAAGCGGTCCGCATTGAAAAAAACGTCCGCTATGGACACAAGCCCTAACTGCATATATTATTTTCCTGATATTTCTCCTGTAAGGCCTTTTTTTCTCCACTCTTCATATTCTTGCTGTGCCTGTAGAAAACTCTTCATCTTCCTGCTGTGCCTGTAGAAAACTCTTCATCTTCTCGCTGTGCCTGTAGAAAACTCTTCATCTTCTCGCTGTGCCTGTAGAAAACTCTTCATCTTCTCGCTGTGCCTGTAGAAAACTCTTCATCTTCTCGCTGTGCCTGTAGAAAACTCTTCATCTTCTTGCTGTGCCTGTAGAAAACTCTTCATCTTCTCGCTGTTCCTGTAGAAAACTCTTCATCTTCTCGCTGTGCCTGTAGAAAACTCTTCATCTTCTCGCTGTTCCTGTAGAAAACTCTTCATCTTCTTGCTGTGCCTGTAGAAAACTCTTCATCTTCTTGCTGTGCCTGTAGAAAACTCTTCATCTTCTCGCTGTGCCTGTAGAAAACTCTTCATCTTCTTGCTGTGCCTGTAGAAAACTCTTCATCTTCTCGCTGTTCCTGTAGAAAACTCTTCATCTTCTTGCTGTGCCTGTAGAAAACTCTTCATCTTCTCACTGTGCCAGTAGAAAACTCTTCATCGTCTTGCTGTGCCTGTAGAAAACTCTTCATCTTCTTGCTGTGCCTGTAGAAAACTCTTCATCTTCCTGCTGTGCCTGTAGAAAACTCTTCATCGTCTTGCTGTGCCTGTAGAAAACTCTTCATCTTCTTGCTGTGCCTGTAGAAAACTCTTCATCTTCCTGCTGTGCCTGTAGAAAACTCTTCATCTTTCTGCTGTGCCTGTAGAAAACTCTTCATCTTCTCGCTGTGCCTGTAGAAAACTCTTCATCTTCTTGCTGTGCCTGTAGAAAACTCTTCATCTTCCTGCTGTGCCTGTAGAAAACTCTTCATCTTCTCACTGTGCCTGTAGAAAACTCTTCATCTTCTCGCTGTGCCTGTAGAAAACTCTTCATCTTCTTGCTGTGCCTGTAGAAAACTCTTCATCTTCCTGCTGTGCCTGTAGAAAACTCTTCATCTTCTCACTGTGCCTGTAGAAAACTCTTCATCTTCCTGCTGTGCCTGTAGAAAACTCTTCATCTTCTTGCTGTGCCTGTAGAAAACTCTTCATCTTCTTGCTGTGCCTGTAGAAAACTCTTCATCTTCTTGCTGTGCCTGTAGAAAACTCTTCATCGTCTTGCTGTGCCTGTAGAAAACTCTTCATCTTCTTGCTGTGCCTGTAGAAAACTCTTCATCTTCTCACTGTGCCTGTAGAAAACTCTTCATCTTCTTGCTGTGCCTGTAGAAAACTCTTCATCTTCTTGCTGTGCCTGTAGAAAACTCTTCATCTTCTTGCTGTGCCTGTAGAAAACTCTTCATCGTCTTGCTGTGCCTGTAGAAAACTCTTCATCTTCCTGCTGTGCCTGTAGAAAACTCTTCATCTTCTTGCTGTGCCTGTAGAAAACTCTTCATCGTCTTGCTGTGCCTGTAGAAAACTCTTCATCGTCTTGCTGTGCCTGTAGAAAACTCTTCATCTTCTTGCTGTGCCTGTAGAAAACTCTTCATCTTCTTGCTGTGCCTGTAGAAAACTCTTCATCTTCTTGCTGTGCCTGTAGAAAACTCTTCATCTTCCTGCTGTGCCTGTAGAAAACTCTTCATCTTCTCACTGTGCCTGTAGAAAACTCTTCATCTTCTTGCTGTGCCTGTAGAAAACTCTTCATCGTCTTGCTGTGCCTGTAGAAAACTCTTCATCTTCTTGCTGTGCCTGTAGAAAACTCTTCATCGTCTTGCTGTGCCTGTAGAAAACTCTTCATCTTCTTGCTGTGCCTGTAGAAAACTCTTCATCTTCTTGCTGTGCCTGTAGAAAACTCTTCATCTTCTTGCTGTGCCTGTAGAAAACTCTTCATCTTCTTGCTGTGCCTGTAGAAAACTCTTCATCTTCTTGCTGTGCCTGTAGAAAACTCTTCATCTTCCTGCTGTGCCTGTAGAAAACTCTTCATCTTCTTGCTGTGCCTGTAGAAAACTCTTCATCTTCTTGCTGTGCCTGTAGAAAACTCTTCATCTTCTTGCTGTGCCTGTAGAAAACTCTTCATCTTCCTGCTGTGCCTGTAGAAAACTCTTCATCTTCTCGCTGTGCCTGTAGAAAACTCTTCATCTTCTTGCTGTGCCTGTAGAAAACTCTTCATCTTCTCACTGTGCCTGTAGAAAACTCTTCATCTTCTTGCTGTGCCTGTAGAAAACTCTTCATCGTCTTGCTGTGCCTGTAGAAAACCCTTCATCTTCTTGCTGTGCCTGTAGAAAACTCTTCATCTTCTCACTGTGCCTGTAGAAAACTCTTCATCTTCCTGCTGTGCCTGTAGAAAACTCTTCATCGTCTTGCTGTGCCTGTAGAAAACTCTTCATCTTCTTGCTGTGCCTGTAGAAAACTCTTCATCGTCTTGCTGTGCCTGTAGAAAACCCTTCATCTTCCTGCTGTGCCTGTAGAAAACTCTTCATCTTCTTGCTGTGCCTGTAGAAAACTCTTCATCGTCTTGCTGTGCCTGTAGAAAACTCTTCATCTTCTTGCTGTGCCTGTAGAAAACTCTTCATCGTCTTGCTGTGCCTGTAGAAAACTCTTCATCGTCTTGCTGTGCCTGTAGAAAACTCTTCATCGTCTTGCTGTGCCTGTAGAAAACTCTTCATCTTCTTGCTGTGCCTGTAGAAAACTCTTCATCTTCTTGCTGTGCCTGTAGAAAACTCTTCATCTTCTTGCTGTGCCTGTAGAAAACTCTTCATCTTCCTGCTGTGCCTGTAGAAAACTCTTCATCTTCTCGCTGTGCCTGTAGAAAACTCTTCATCTTCTTGCTGTGCCTGTAGAAAACTCTTCATCTTCTCGCTGTGCCTGTAGAAATTGAATTGAATTTAATTGAAAACCTTTATTTATCCCAGAGGGGAGATTCAGATGTCCTTTACAGCATAAACAGTATAACAGCAATTTAAAAACAGCAATTAAAAAACAGTTTATACATAACATAACATACACTTATTAGTATGTGTTATAAAAACAAGATGGACAAGTACACAGGGATAAAAATTGCTAAAATAGGACTAAAAATAGCTAAAAAAAAAGTGGTGAAAAAGAAAATGAAACAAGTCCAATCATGAATGTGTTGTTAACTAATTAAATTAATTTGTTACAGTCCACAACCCAGCTCCTCCAGTCCACGGCAGTTAGCCCGTCCTGGCCCTGCTTGGTTGTAGAGCCTGATTGCCACTGGCACAAAGGACTGCCCAAAGCGCTTTGTGGTATGTTGGGGGGGGATGAGTCTGTGGCTAAATGTGGACCGCATTGCGGTCAGCTCATCATAGAGGGGGTGGCAGGGGTTCTCAAGGATGGCATGCAGCTTCCTCCTCGTCCTCCCCTCTGCCACCACCTCCAGACTGTCCAGGTCCGCTCCCACCACAGAACTCTTCCTCTTCTTGCTGTGCCTGTAGAAAACTCTGCATCTTCTTGCTGTGCCTGTAGAAAACTCTCAAAGGTCGCTGACTCCTGCTTTTGGTGTCTCTGCTCAGCTTCTATCATTGCATTAAGTCGTTTCTTTTACTCCAATATATTTGTTCTTTCTGCTGTCCACACCAGTATTCGCTTTATTGTCCTGGATGTAGCCTCAGGGAGATCCCATCTCATCAAAGTGGGTATCAAACAGGAGGGAAGACTGTCAGGTTTTAAACTGTGGATACCAAACAGAGAAGGTAAAGACGACTTTAAACTGTTAAACAGTTTTTTAGCAAATATTTTATTGCACTGTGGGAAAAAAATGATTTTATATGTCTGCACTTTAGTGCTCATTTCATATGTCTGCACAAATGTGCTCATTTCATGTCTATTGTATTCTACTACTTATTGCACTACACTATTGCACTATATTACTCTGTCTATTACTGTATATCTTACTCTTTTTATTATTGTCTATTTTTAAAACTGAATCAAACCATAAACAATGTGGCCTGTTGGGATGTTAGATCCTAATGTGAAAAACTGTTTTTCTATTTTTCTCCCATCCCAATTTCGTGTTTCCAATTCTCCCATCCCCTGTCTTGAACGTTGCTTGCATTTGCCCCCCACTGGTTGGTTGTAGGGAGAATAGAAGCCTTGCATCACGTGTTCCCTCCGGTACACGAGGAGGCAGCCTGTCACATCTTGTCACCTGCCAGCGTGGACTCTCAGTGGCGAGGAGTAGCGCGTGGGAGGCTCACACTACCCCCACTATTTCCTTTCTCTGCTGTGCAGGCGTCTCCCAACCGACCTGTAGGAGTCGCTGTCCACAACGTCCAGATTACCACCCATCGACTTCCACCCTCTAACTCTGCCAAATGAGCCAGTATGACGGCCGGCCCAAGCCGGAGGCAATGCTGACACCCGGATTCGAGACTGGAGTCTCTTGCATTGGTGACGAGCGCAATCTTCGCTGCGCCACCCAGCCGCCCACACAAATAAAGTTTATTATTATTATTTCTTTCATGGCTGCTGGGACCGGTCAGTCCTCTGCTCACTGGGCTGCAGCTGGGTCACCTGTTGGTAAGATCAGTGGTCGTTGAGGAGGTGGGCATATTTCTGAAGATGTGGGATTTTATGCCCCAACTATTATATTTCAATATAAATAATGCCCTCAAAAACAGGCGAGTAAGCATTTTCATAGTATTTCACAACACCATTGCAGACATCCTGGTAGGCAAACAACAGGTCATCAGATAATGCATGACATGTCAGGAGAATACAAGTAATTAATTGAATATAGGCCTACATAGGCTATAGCCTCCGACAATAAGCTGCACAACCTTCTACCATTTTGATATTGTTGTTTGGATCAATCAGCTGATCGTCTACACAAAAGGAAGACATAATATGACAAGGCCTACATAAATTTATAGTCCCTCGTCCTCTGCATCAGCCAAGGAACTGTGCTGTCCACGGCAGACGGTGATGAACCGGGGCTTGCTGCTACAGCTACAGGGTTCCTGCCACCCTCCTGCACGACTCAACAACATCTCAAGACCCAGACTCACCATGGATCTTGGGTTAAGGATCCTATCGAGTTCACCACAGAAATCTGTCCTAATCATCTGAAGAGCTGCCACTTATCTGCAAATCGTTGTGTACTTTGATGTAGTGGTGTCTTTTCATGTCATGCTGTCAAATGTACACAAACTATGGTATTACTGAAGAAAGTATTCCTGATGCTTACCTTCTGTCACTGCAGTCGCAACGTTGTGACATCACCAGTGATGGGAGAAGTACACGGTTTCTTTAATTAAGTAAAAGTAGAAATAGTCCTCCATTCAAATTCTACTTAAGCTATTGAACGTAGTTAAGTATCTAAAGTAAATATGGTTATGTTAAAGGTGTATGTGGTCCAGTTATGCTGCTCTGATTAAAGGTGATGCTATTCTCCCTTTCTGTGTGTGTGTGTGTGTGTGTGTGTGTGTGTGTGTGTGTGTGTGTGTGTGTGTGTGTGTGTGTGTGTGTGTGTGTGTGTGTGTGTGTGTGTGTGTGTGTGTGTGTGTGTGTGTGTGTGTGTGTGTGTGTGCGTGCGTGCGTGCGTGCGTGCGTGCGTGTGGTGTGTGTGTGTGTGTGTGTGTGTGTGTGTGTGGTGTGTGTGTGTGTGTGTGTGTGTGTGTGTGTGTGTGTGGTGTGTGGTGTGTGTGTGTGTGTGTGTGTGTGTACTAAATAAACTAGTTTGTATTACAAATGTGCAACTTTCAAAGAGTACAGTCCATTATGATGGGAAAGTATTTAGCCTGGTTCACCTGTTTGACTATGTCATCACTTATTTTGTCTCCAATCAGTGCTATGATTTCATAGATGGTTGGGTTAGTGTTGCATAGAGTCATTGAGCAGATGGCCTGGGGATAGAAGCGGGGTCACAATCATCAGACTAACAAAGGCAGGGGGGGGGCGTACATTGCTTTCTGGGTAAAGAAGTAATTTTTTTTTTTTTGCACTACCTATCTTTGTGAACGTGGCTTCTCAGCTCTGGTCCAGCTGAAGACAAAGCAGAGGAACAGATTGGACATTGAGCATGACCTCAGAGTTGCTTTGTCTACCATCACCCCAGACTTTGAGACTCTTGTCAGGAGCAAACAACATCCCCAGTTATCCCATTAGTTCCCTGGGATGTTTAAGCTAAGAAGTCTGCTAAGAAGGATATATCATTATTATTATTATTATTATTATTATTATTATTATTATTATTATTATTATTATTATTATTATCATTATTATTATTATTATTATTATTATTATTATTATTATTATTATTATTATTATTATTATTATTATTATTATTATTATTATTATTATTATTATTATTATTATTATTTTTATTATTATTATTATTATTATTATTATTATTATTATTATTATTATTATTATTATTATTATTATTATTATTATTAGTATTATTATTATTATTATTATTAGTATTATTATTATTATTATTATTATTATTATTATTATTATTATTATTATTATTATTATTATTATTATTATTATTATTTTATTTCATTGTGTTTTTAGCCCTAGTAAGTTGCACTTTTGTTGCAACCCCAGTTATCTCTTTAGTTCCCCCAAACGTACTGTAGGTCTGTTATAATAATTATAGCATAATTATTTATTATTATTATTATATTTCATTGGGTTTTTAGCCCTATAGTTGCACTTTTGTTGCAACCCCAGTTATCCCATTAGTTCCCCCAAACTTAGGTCTGTTATGTTAAGCTAAGAAATCTGCTAAGAAGCATATATTATTTATTATTATTTTATTTCATTGGGTTTTTAGCCCTAGTTGCACTTTTGTTGCACTTTTTTGTGTTTATTTCATGTTTTTAAGTGCATGGAAGATTGTGTATTACTGCAACAAAATCTTTTTTGAAATAAATCATAGTGTTTAAAAAATGTGGGTCGCGACTTAATGACCAGTTGAGAACCACTGATCTAAAGGACCCAGAGTCTGTGCTGGGTCACATATCACACAATAGCTCAGACCGCAGAGGGTAAAGTGGTATGTGGTCCAGTTATGCTTCTCTGATTAAAGGTGATTTTAAAGTGGTATGTGGTCCAGTTATGCTGCTCTGATTACGTTCTCTTGAAGTTGCCGTGCTTCAAATGTGAAATAATATCATTTTCATAATTGTCCCCCATGTTTTCTATGCAAAATTCTTTCTCTTCTTCAAAGTAACTATAGCAACTGATGGGTTCAGATAAATGTAGTGGAGTAAAAAAGTACAATATTTCTTTTGAAACATAGTGGAGTAAAAGTATAAAGTTCCCTAAATTAAAAATACTCACGTGAAGAATAAGACGTAAGGAATTGTACTTAAGTACAATACTTGAGTAAAAATACTTAGTTACTTTCCACCACTGGACATCACAACGGTGTGATTGGTTGCGATGCTAGGCCTGGAGCAGCATTAATCGTGTCCGTCCCGTCACAGTGTAGGGTGTATGAAGAGCTCTCCCAGCCCCCTGCAGCTCGTTGATCATGATTTCCTGGCAGAGCCTCTCGCTCTCCATAACTCAGTGGGACGTCCCGCTCCATGAGAGCACAATTAGGGCGGGCTGACAACTGCATTTCTCTCCTTAGGAATAAAGCGAGTGGTTGATATTAATCTATATGGAGATTTTTGATTAATATTATGAAACGACCTAAAGATGCTCAGCGGCGGTTTGTGTTTTGAGTTTGTGGCATGTTTGTTTTTTCTTAACTACAGGGCAACTGGGAGGGGTAATTTGTCTTTAAAAGATAGAATCTGTAATGCCACCAAACGGTAACCTGCGTGACGGATGTACAAGAGCCAGAACCCAGACGCAGACACAGAACAAGTAGAGACCAGGACTGGAGTAAAACCCAAATGCGGGTATATTTATTCATAAGAAGATATATGGAACAGGGGAATACTAGGAATTGGAGTGAACAGAACAAGAACACAAAAGGGAATACATGTCCAAACAAAAAGCAACACAGAGCGTTGTCAAAAAAATTTATTAAACAAAGTATCAAAAGAAACCACAGGAACAATTAAAGTCCAATTGCCTGGGAACAAAAACTCACGGGACAAAACAAAGCGTAAACATCCAGGGATAACATAAAGGAGCAGTCAGGAGGTTCACCAGGCGGGAGGTTCACCAGGCAGGAGGTTCACCAGGCAGGAGGTTCACCAGGCAGGAGGTTCACCAGACAGGGGGTTCACCAGACAGGAGGTTCACCAGGCAGGAGGTTCACCAGGCAGGAGGGAGGTTCACCAGGCAGGAGGGAGGTTCACCAGGCAGGAGGGAGGTTCACCAGGCGGGAGGTTCACCAGGCAGGAGGTTCACCAGGCAGGAGGTTCACCAGGCAGGAGGTTCACCAGACAGGAGGTTCACCAGGCAGGAGGTTCACCAGGCAGGAGGTTCACCAGACAGGAGGTTCACCAGGCAAGAGGTTCACCAGACAGGAGGTTCACCAGGCAGGAGGTTCACCAGGCAGGAGGTTCACCAGGCAGGAGGTTCACCAGGCAGGAGGTTCACCAGGCAGGGGGTTCACCAGGCAAGAGGTTCACCAGACAGGAGGTTCACCAGGCAGGAGGTTCACCAGACAGGAGGTTCACCAGGCAGGAGGTTCACCAGACAGGAGGTTCACCAGGCAGGAGGTTCACCAGACAGGAGGTTCACCAGGCAGGAGGGAGGCTCACCAGGCAGGAGGTTCACCAGGCAGGAGGGAGGCTCACCAGGCAGGAGGTTCACCAGGCAGGAGGGAGGCTCACCAGGCAGGAGGGAGGCTCACCAGGCAGGAGGGAGGTTCACCAGGCAGGAGGTTCACCAGGCAGGAGGGAGGCTCACCAGGCAGGAGGGAGGCTCACCAGGCAGGAGGTTCACCAGGCAGGAGGGAGGCTCACCAGGCAGGAGGTTCACCAGGCAGGAGGGAGGCTCACCAGGCAGGAGGTTCACCAGACAGGAGGTTCACCAGGCAGGAGGGAGGTTCACCAGGCAGGAGGTTCACCAGGCAGGAGGGAGGCTCACCAGGCAGGAGGGAGGCTCACCAGGCAGGAGGTTCACCAGGCAGGAGGGAGGCTCACCAGGCAGGAGGTTCACCAGGCAGGAGGGAGGCTCACCAGGCAGGAGGGAGGCTCACCAGGCAGGAGGTTCACCAGGCAGGAGGGAGGCTCACCAGGCAGGAGGTTCACCAGGCAGGAGGTTCACCAGGCAGGAGGTTCACCAGGCAGGAGGGAGGTTCACCAGGCAGGAGGTTCACCAGGCAGGAGGTTCACCAGGCGGGAGGCTCACCAGGCAGGAGGTTCACCAGGCAGGAGGTTCACCAGGCAGGAGGTTCACCAGGCAGGAGGTTCACCAGGCAGGAGGTTCACCAGGCGGGAGGCTCACCAGGCAGGAGGTTCACCAGGCAGGAGGTTCACCAGGCAGGAGGTTCACCAGGCAGGAGGTTCACCAGACGGGGTAGTCAGGCCCAGACTGTTTACAAAGGAGAAAAATCTAAATTACAAATCCAATAAGACAGAGCACGGAATACCAATAGGTATCTAAATGGAAAAGGCAAATGACTCGACTAACGGGATGTAAGTCTACGATCTGGCAAAGTGGAAGAGTAGTGACCAGTCTTTTATGGCGGGGTTGATTGGATGTGGAACAGCTGATCGCCTGACTCCCCACACCTCCACAAGGGAGACAGGAGGGGGAGGGAAGCCTGGTGGCTTGCAGGTGCATGATGACCTGTAGGCAAAAGAGTCCCTCTTGGTACGGCACTTTGTTTATATTTGTTGCCCAGAGGTCACTGTTTGATGGCATTACAGAGTATACCTTTAACACTTGTGTGGTGTTTGCGTTGTTGTTAGTCACTCAATGTTCGTGGGTCTGGTGGACCCACAACATTATTGGGATTTTAAAACAATAAAGCCATAACAATTAATGTAAAGATACTCTAACATAGTTAACAGACGTGTCGAAGTGTCCTGCAGTGTGTCGAAGTGTCCTTGAGCAAGACACTTAATTGCTCCTGATGAGCAGGTTGGCATGGTTGCCTCCGCCGTCAGTGTGTGAATGTGTGAGTGAATGGGTAAAATGTTTGGATAGTGCTATATAAATGCAGCCATTTACCATTTAGATAACATAGTTATCATACAATCTAGACAGCATACGTATATGGTTAATATTTGCCACTTACCTCTGCCAGAAGTAAAGTAAAGTACTGTATGGTCAAATGTAATGTCTGTAAAAAAGAAATTCCATTATAATCAAGACATGAATGGAATAAATCGTGTTTATCTTGAAATCTAAATGAAACAAGGTGGAGGAAGATAGTAAAGGTACACAGTGAACCTTTCTGTTTAATTTGTATCATATATACTTGTTTTAAACTACAATTTCCAGACTTCAAGGTCCATTGGACTTGAACACTGCGTATGTAATATAAATGGGGCGACAGTGCAGTCATCTGGTTATCCATAGTTTCCCGGTTCAATTCCTGCTCCTCCCGGGCAGTGTGTCGAAGTGTCCTTGAGCAAGACACTTAACCCCTCATTGCTCCCGATGAGCAGGTTGGCACCTTGCATGGTTGCCTCCGCCATCAGTGTGTGAATGTGTGAGTGAATGGGTCAAATGTGAGAAAGAAATTGTAAAGCGCTTTGGATAAAAGCGCTATATAAATGCAGCCATTTACCATTTATATAAAACGAACCTAAGTCAATGGGTCTCGGGTCAAAAATAATTACTCATTGTATCATTTGTCTTTTAGTAAACATTGAAAACGGGTCCCACAGACCCGGAAGGTTTTTAGTCCCACTAGCGAGAGCTTGCAAAGGAACGGCGATGCATCGTTGTGTCAACCACTCTGGTCAGATGGTAAGCCTGCAGTCTACTTTGTCCTGGATGAAGGACGTCATCGTCACAGGATGGAGATGAAGTATGTCAAAAAATCTGAGAATTTTAGATCCCCATGACCAATAGACACAGAACTGGACAGAGTTATAAAGGAAGGAGAGGGAGTATGGCCAAGAAAAGAGTAAATCGGGCATTCAACCCTGGGTTAGGGGAGCTGGAAGAGATCCCCCTGGTGGAAACTCCAGCAAGTCCACCCCTTATCAACCCTGATAAAAGATTGTCCTTGAAGGGGGTGCACTCCTTAACGGAGACCTTCCTGAGGAACTAGGAAAGGTCCTCCTAGCACCAGAACCAGAACAGAAGATCAGTGACAAATTAACCATTTGCTAGCTTGTAACATGCATTGTCGGAGCTTCTGTGCTACATATACTAACATTGAAGAATGGCATAGTGGAGTCAAGGAAACAGGGGTTCTGGCTTAACCAATTTTTTGAAAATCTGCCTAAAAATGTGTGTGTGTGTGTGTGTGTGTGTGTGTGTGTGTGTGTGTGTGTGTGTGTGTGTGTGTGTGTGTGTGTGTGTGTGTGTGTGTGTGTGTGTGTGTGTGTGTGTGTGTGTGTGTGTGTGTGTGTGTGTGTGTGTGTGTGTGTGTGTGTGTGTGTGTGTGTGTGTGTGTGTGTGTGTGTGTGCGTGTGGTAAATTAGGTTTGTCTGCTGTCTGTTACCAGCTGGTCCCAGACCACCCGGCCTGTCAGGTCACTGGCCCCGGTCACATCCATCCATCCATCTACAGTATCTATCTCTGTATCTATCTATCTGTCGTGTCCATGAGGGGTTGGGCACCACTACGTCACTGGGGGGGGGGGGGGGGGGGTCCCTTTCCGCCCAGATTGATGAGTCATGATCTAGGACACTCTGCTGCTGCAGGTCTCCCCTGTGTAAAAGACCACGGCACCACATCACAAGGCAGCTTCACTGTGTTGAGTGGCAGCTAGGGCTAGTTGTTTAGCCAGTTAGCTTGTTGCAGTAGCTCCGTGCTCTGAGATGAGACCTAATGACATGTTCCAGATTCAGTAGGCCTAAATGATCCGCAAAAGCTCCAACGATAATGTCAAATTGCACCAGCAGACATCACACTAATCTGTTTGGGATTTTAGCTAAATTAGTTGATAAACCTGTGGTTCTCAAATCTCTTGTGAGCACAGCTGCTTGTGGGGCCTTTGGGCTGTTAGTCTGAAAGCAGGTCAACAAATTGAAAGGTTGACTTGTTCGGGAGTAAACAACACACACTCCACACGGGGCATGCTCTTTCTCCCATGTGGAGTGGGACCTACATAGCCACCAGGCTAGCCCACCTGTTCCACATGCTTAACAATGATGATGTCACCGTCAGAGAAATGGCCAGGGCCTCTCTCCTGCTGGATCTATGCAGAAGGAAGATCCCCCTGGCCACCGCAGACCAGAATAACTTCCTCGGCTTCAGGAGACTCTGGGAAACTGGACTCTCGGGCCAAGGGCTTCGGGGTCTGGTCTGACTGGCCAGATCTCAATGACCTCTGCAACCAGACTGGAGTTCAGCTGAAATGGACAAGACCCAACACACAGACTGAAGTCCCTGTCTCTGATGAACTTATCACAGACCCCTGTGTGGTTGTGAAGGCCAACATCACAACACTGCAGGAAGAGACTGTCGAACTGCGCAGAGACTCTGCAAGGAGGGTTCTGCTTAGCATGAAGCAGTCTGAGATCAGGCAGCACTGGTGTGGACTCAGATTACAGGGAAAGCTAGCTTGTTTGGAGTTTGCTGACCACTCGGTCTCACACTCAGTGTTTAAGAACGCCGCTGTTGGTGAGGATGATTTAAAATGTACCATCAAAGCAAGACTGCAGGTATTACCCACTCAATACAATCTGTCCACTTGGTATCCTCAAACTCACAGTCCATTCTGTTTAAACCATCAGGATTCACAACACCTAGAATCCATTGAACACATAACAAACGGATGTAATGCATACAAACACCTGTACATCGCTCGTCATGACCGTATTGTGGACATTGTGTCTGATGTGGTACGGAACATATCACCATCTAGTGCAGCAATGTACAAACATGCCAGAGTGAAACCAGAGTGGTTTGGCCTTACCAACGACGTCTTTGCTAACATACCAAATACACCGGACGTTGTTTTTGTTGACACCAGCCACAGGGAGGTGCTAGTCATAGAAGTAGGCTGTGCCTTTGATCTGTACATGGACCAGGCCTTCCGGGACAAGTATATCAAATACCAACCACTGCTCAGTGTGATGGGTAACCTTGGGTATAGGTGTAGATATAGTGTACTTGTGTTCGGAAGTCTTGGCCATGTACACAAATGCACCATGACCGGTCTGAGGATTGCTGCAATGTCTAAAAGAAAAGCCAAACAAATTGCAAAATATTGCTCTGTCTCGGCTATTATTGGCAGCTTAGCCGCGTGGAGAAGGAGGTGCTATGTGTACCCTTAAGTGTTCAGTGCTGCTTGGCCCCGATACATTTGATTCCCTGTTTATGTAATATAATTTGTGGAACCAAATAAAGTATTCAAATGTGTGCGTGTGTGTGTGTGTGTGTGTGTGTGTGTGTGTGTGTGTGTGTGTGTGTGTGTGTGTGTGTGTGTGTGTGTGTGTGTGTGTGTGTGTGTGTGTGTGTGTGTGTGTGTGTGTGTGTGTGTGTGTGTGTGTGTGTGTGTGTGTGTGTGTGTGTGTGTGTGTGTGTGTGTGTGTGTGTGTGTGTGTGTGTGTGTGTGTGTGTGTGTGTGTGTGATGGCTTGTAAAACGAGTGGTCCTCACTCATGGAGGTGATGTGGTGATTGGTGGTGAAACTATCCCTCCCTTTATTCTGGGAGGACTGTTCCGAGATCTGATTTGGCTCAACATCTCCCCAACTGCAAAATCTGAAGACTCCTGAAAGGTCTGTCCCATATTGTCATGGTTCCTGCCTGGCTGTGCTCCTTCCTCTCTCTCTGTCTCTCTTCCCCCTTCTCCCGCTCTCATTATGGTCAAGTAGGTGCAGGTATGGTGTTCAGCGAGGCAGCTGATCTGAAGTCTGTGGGCATATTACATCAGGGTATATAACCCCGCCCCAGACGTGGAGAAGCTGTCAGATCGTAAACTCTCGTTACCAGTTAGTCGTGTTACTTTGCTCGTATTCTCTATAGGGAGGTGTAGTCTGACGTCACTGGTTGTTCCACTCGTATAGGGATTTATCATTGGGAAAATGGATTATTGGCTATTGTAACAATTCTGCCGCATGAACATTGGCAAGCTTTCCATTTTTGCACAAAATGAGTTCCCTTCTACCACTAACATTATTGTTTAAGCATTTTTGGTTGAAATAAAGGTAGTTATAAGGTTTTAAATGTGTTGTAAAAAAAAGGACTACATTTACCAGTAGGCAGCCTGTTGTTCAGTAGCCAGTAGGCAGCCTGTTAGGCTGTCGCCAAACAACGTCACAGCAAGCTGATATCAAGCTAGCTAGCTAGCTAACATTAAGATTACCTAGCTAAACATACTAGACGTTAGCAATGTATACTGTTGTGAACCATTTTAAATTGGGGCATGTAGAGGAGTTTCGGGAACGAGTAAAATGTGCAGGTCCTCTTCTCAGACCTGTGGGGCAAGCACTGCACACGCATTATGCCGGCTAGCAAGCTAGCTAGCTACAACGTTACAAGCTCAAAAACCTTATAACTACTACTACTGTTGTGTCCATAAGTTCCCTGGCAGAATACTTTGTTTGTGAGGACAAAGGTAAAGAGGAGAGAACCATTTTAAATCGGGGCATGTTAGGAGTTTCGGGAATGCCGGCTAGCAAGCTAGCTAGCTACTAGCGTCATGTAAAAAACAATAACGTTATAAACTATACACAATATGTACAACGAAACAATGATTTACATTAGTATTTACAGTGATTTAATATGCAGCGAAATAACGTTATACGATTTAAATTATATTTTAAATTATAAATACAAATATGGTAACGTGGTTGTGGCTTTTACAAATAGTGGTTATAGCTTTAGAGATAAATGGCTATGATCACCGGAGCACTAGTGTTGGGTGAAACAGATACTACTGTAGCCACAGATTCAGGGTCAGTTATTTTCCCATTGTACGAATTGTTAAGCTTATGGAATGTAAGGGAAATCTGATCCTAGGTCTGTGACTACAGGCAGGAGGCTACGCTGTGGTGACGTCAGTCAGCAGTGCCAAATAGCAGTGTAGTTTCCGAGCAAACGAAAACATAAACGTTGTTATTTTGCTACCTTTACGATTAATTGCGAATATTTTCATGTTGAGCTATAGATTGTGGATAAATACGCGCAGAAAGGTACACCATGCCAACGTTAATGCTTTATTTATCTAAAACTAGCCAATTTAGAAATGGTCAATGGGGAAATACATTAAGTGGAACAGAGGGTGGAACAGGAAAAAACAAAAATGACGTAACCACTACACCTCCCTATTCTGATGCTTCTAGTTGTTCACCTGGATCTCATGTTCTTTGACCGTGTCTAACTCTGTATTCTTGTCCTCTCTCCTCAGCCTGCTCGGCGAAGACCTGGAGTTTTCTGTGTGGAGTTTGCATGTTCTCCCCCGTGCTCGCAAGGGTTTCCCCTCCAGAAAAAGAGATAAACCAAATGGAAAAACATGCAGAACAGATCTGCAACGCTGTTGTGTCCCTGGCGAAGACGGACAGGAGTACTTGGATTGGTCCCCGGGTCTGCTCCTGGCTGCCCTTGGGGGGGAAGGACAACAGGATGGGTGAAGCGCAGAGAGGAAATTTAATCGGCGACCCCAAAAAATGCATGTGTGTGTGTGTTCCTATGTGTGTCGCCCATCTCACATGTGTGTGTTCGCTGCATGACAATGTAGCAATGTGTGCTACAAATAAAGACATGAAGATGGAACCGCTTCATGCACTGATTGAATAAATAACTATTTGCACTATTACCAGTACGGTATTGTTTATTTCTTTTTATTATCTTTTTTCCCCCTTCTTTTTTTTTGTTTTTCTCCCATCCCAATGTGCCAATTCCCAATCCCCTTCCTGGTCGTTGCGCACTCTACCCCCTACCGTCGGTCTGGGAGGGCGGAGACTATCACATGCTTTTTCCGACACATGTGTACCCAGCCCATCGCTTCTTTTCACCTGGCAGCGCGGACTCTCACTGGGGGAATTCAAGATTCAAGATTCAAGAGTTTTAATTGTCACGGCATACAGGTATACAATGAAATGCGGCTGAAATGCGGCTGAAATGTAATGTGTGGAAGGTCACACTACCTCTCCCAGATCCTTCCCTTGCTGTGCAGGCGCCCCGACCGAACTGTAGGAGTCGCTGTTTTACAACGACCAGGACCCACCCATGCCGGCTTCCCACCCGCTAACACTGCCAATTGTGTTAGTATGGACGGTCGGCCAAGCCGGAGGCACCACAGCCGGATTCGATCCTACTGGCTCTGTGGTGGTAGACAGACGCTTAGTCCGCTGCGCTACCCGGCCGCCCGAGTACGGTATTGTTTAATAGAAAAGACAGAAGTTTACTGTGACCTAAACTATTTAATACTTTTGTCCAACAAAAACAACAATAATAATAGCCTAATAATAATAATAATATGATGATGATGATGATGATGATGATGATGATGATGATGATGATGATGATGATGATGATGATGATGATGATGATGATGATGATGATGATGATGATGGTGATGATGATGATGACAACGAAGAAGAAGACAGTGATTTTCATAGTTTCTTCTTTTTCGTCATCACCACCATCACCACCACCCACTGGCATCAGTAGCCTCCCTCTGTTTATCCCTGTGTCTGCTAGTGCCGGGTGCACAGTGTCCACAGCAGAGTTACAAGTGGTGCCGTGACATGCTGTGATCAGTGCTTTCAGCTGCTACGCCCCAAAACTGTGGAACTCTCCTGCAGGTCATTAGGACAGCACACTCGGTTGGCACGGCTCAAAACGTGCCTTTTTAAAATAGCTTTTAAATGAATTATTATCTTAATTGTATTGTCTTATTTTTCTTTATTTCTATTATTTTTACTTAAATGTTTTATTATCATTGTTTTATGTATTTTTTTTATACTTTTATTTGTTCTTTTTTAATGTCTTATTTTAGTGTTATTACATGTTTTCTTATTGTTTACTATCTAATGTTGCTATTTTATTATTTTAACTATTAAATTTTTCGGTCTTTAGTAATATTTTATTAATTATTTTATTGTCTTATGTTATTGTCTTACTGTTTGTCTTATTTAGCTACTTTTACTATCTTATCTAGTTGTTTTATTACCGTTTTTATCATTTTAATGTCTTATAATTTCCATCCTTAGTTATTTACATTTACATTTACATTTAGTCATTTAGCTGACGCTTTTATCCAAAGCGACTTACAAGTTCTGTACGACAAGACAGCAAGAAGGGTACAACTCTATCAGCTGAGTAACAATGTTCATCAAAGTGTTGCGTGTTACAGTGTAGGTTAGTTTATTAGGACAAGTGCATGACAGTAAGGTTAGTCAGGGTTAATTTTTTTTTTTTTTTTTTTTTTATCATTTCAGATAATGGTTGAAGAAGTGAGTCTTTAGTCGACGGCAAAAGATTGGACAGGATTCGGCTGTCCTAACTGGGATGGGTAGTTCATTCCACCATTGTGGGGCAAGGACTGAGAATAAGCGGCTTCTCTTTGATGACCCTCCGGGAGCTTGGATAGGAGTAAGTCTGAGGCGGCCAGAAGATGCAGAGCGTAGGGGTCTTGAGGGTGTGTAGTTAGAGACCATTGACCGGAGGTAAGCGGGATCGGTTCCCTTTGCCGCACGGTATGCTAGGTCGAGGGCCTTGAAGTGGATACGTGCAGCAATGGGGAGCCAGTGCAGGTCCCTAAGAAGTGGGGTGACATGGGCCGACTTCGGTAGGTTTGAGATCAGGCGGGCCGCTGCATTTTGAATGAGTTGAAGAGGCTTGGTGGCAGTGGCCGGGACCCCAGCTAGCAGTGTGTCGCAGTAGTCGAGGCGGGAGATGACTGTTGATTGGACGAGGAGTTGGGTGGCTTCTTTTGTCAGGAAGGGGCGTATCCTTCTGATGTTGCTCAGGAGGAATCTGCAGGTTCTGGTTGTCGCTGCGATGTGAGCAAAGAAGTTCAACTGGTCGTCGAGGACAACACCAAGGTTCTTGGCGGTCGGGGACGCGGTAACAGCTGCATTCTCGACTGTGATGGAGAGGTCGGTCGGGGGGGAGGATTTGGCCGGCAGGTGGAGCAATTCTGTTTTGCTTAGGTTCAGTTTGAGGTGGTTGGTCGTCATCCAGGCGGAGATGTCGGACAGACAGGCCGAGATCCGCTCAGAGACGTGGATATCTGAGGGAGGGAAGGAGAGGAAGAGTTGAGTATCATCGGCATAACAATGATATGAGAAGCCATGAGACGTGATAATGTTACCCAGTGATAGAGGGAGAAGAGAAGTTGTCCTAGGACCGAGCCCTGGGGGACACCCGTCCGCAGGGGGCGGGTGGCCGACAGAGTCCCTCTCCATGACACTTGGTAGGAGCGGTCGTTGAGGTATGATGTCAGCCATGTCAGCGCAGATCCAGCCACTCCCATTCCTGCGAGGGCCGCAAGGAGGATCTGATGGTTGACTGTGTCAAAGGCTGCAGATAGATCTAGGAGAATCAGGACAGAGGAGAGGCCCTTCGCTTTTGCTAAGTGAAGTGCCTCTGTGACCTCAATGAGGGCCGTTTCTGTGGAGTGGCCAGTCCGGAAGCCAGACTGATTGGGGTCTAGGAGGTCATTCTGTAAGAGATAAGCAGTAAGTTGGTTGGATACAGCACGTTCAAGTGTTTTAGAAAGGAAGGAGAGAAGAGAGCAGTGATGGGAATAACGGCACTATAAGTAACTTCGTTACTAACGGCGTTCGTTTTTTCAGTAACGAGTAATCTAACGGATTACTCTTCCAATCTTAATAACGTCGTTACCGTTACTACAACATTTTTTTACTATGAATGAACCTGTTTCTTTCATCAGACATATCTCTGCGCCGAGAGGCAATAATATGTTCTTCCTTGTTTAGTGGACAGTGCGCGAGCCAAGCATACATGCTGACGATTGGCTGAGGTTGAATACAATGTCATGGTAAGCCAATCAGAGGTGGAGGTGGGCGGGTGTCTAAAGCATCCAGAGTCTGACACACAGCGCGACAAGACAAGCGATCACTGATCAGTCAGCATGAGACCGCGGTCCGTGTAGTGTACCTTTTGAGCTCAAAAACGAATCCAACGAACAAACGACTCAGTCAACATGAGACCGCGGGTCCATGAGCGTTTTGTGTTCACTCTTTGCAGCGCAGGGCACTAAGTGGCTCTACTGCAGTGCTGACAGCCTTATCAACAGTGCTGCACTTCCTGGTTTAATAGCACAGGCTTCAGGTGCTCAGAGATATATATATCTCTGTATGTCATGCATGTCTTAAATGTAATGATTAGATTAGTTTAGATGATTCGATTAGATTCTTATATCTGTATGTTGTGTATGTCATTGATTGATTGATTGAAAAGTTTATTAACAGATTGCAGAATGGGTACAGTACAGTACAGCTCAATACATACAATTGTTAAGGGGATGCAGACCAGAGAAAGACTTTCGTCATAAATGTCATGAATTGAAAATGGGGGACCCTGATGTAAACAAGACGAAACTCTTTCTCTGGTCTGCATCCCCTTAACAATTGTGTGTATTGAGCCGTACTGTATTGTACCCATTCTGAAATCTGTTAATTAAAATGTTCAATCAATCAGTATATATTTGTTATTTATTTTTGGTATAGTGCTTAACAAGCATAATTTAATGTTGCCCAGTTGTGGCCTGTTGAGGGGCAATACATATCAAAAGTTCCAAAACATCTATTCTGTTTGTATTTGTATGATCCACTATATAAACATAGTAATTATAATATCTACATAGCCTACATGGCATTTGATTGGAGGCTAGTCTCACTTTGTCCCACAGCAACATTAAAATAGTTTAGATTTGTGTATGTTGTTTATGTAAAAAAAAATCTTGAAAGTAACGCAATAGTTACTTTCTGAAGTAACTAGTTACTTTTATAATTTGTAACTGAGTAAGTAATTTAGTTACTTTTTGGAAGAAGTAACTAGTAACTGTAACTAGTTACTTTTTTAAAGTAACTTGCCCAACACTGGAAGAGAGACATAGTTGCCTATGACGGTGGGGTTCAGGGTTGGTTTTTTTATGAGGGCCGTGACTCTGGCTTGTTTTAGGGAGGTGGGGACCACCCCCGAGTTGAGTGAGGAGTTGATGGTTGCAGTTAGGAATGGGAGGATGTCCGGTGCTATGGTCTGGAGGAGTGGGGAGGGTAGCTGGTCCAGCTGGCATGTAGTCGGACGGTTCGACGTTACCAGTGTCAGGGTCTCGGCTTCTGTAATGGGAGAGAAAGATGACAGTGAAGGATGAGGTTCTCGATTCAGTGTTTGGAATGGGTGGGGGTTGGGAGAAGGAGCGGATGTTCTCCACTTTTTCCTCAAAGAAGATCGCAAAGTCTTTGGCAATAAAAGATGAGGGAGGAGGGGGTGGGGGGGAGTGGGGAGGGAGGACATGGTAGCATGCAGTTTGCCAAGATTCTTGGCAGAGGCCTCGATCCTATGGTGAAAGAAAGTTATGGTGAAAGTTATGGAGTGATTGTAATTTTATTTTATTTTTAAGTTTATCCTTTTTTTGTGTAAAGCACTTTGAGCTGCAATCTGTATAAATGGTGCTATATAAATAACGTTATTATTTTACATTTATTTTAATTTAAATTAAGAAATATATATTTTAAGACTTCTAAAGATTGTCATGTTTTTAGACAAATTATTTATATTATTCAAATGGCACTCAAATTATGTTCCGTTGTGATGTCACAGTATGATGTCACAGTATGATGTCACAGTATGATGTTCCGTTGTGATGTCACAGTATGATGTCATAATAGAACATTCTAGAACATTTGTGTATCTATTCAACAATTCTCTCAGAAGATCTCAGATCTCAGAAGACAAGTGAAGATATCACTTGTTGTTTCCGGCTACTTGTCTGTAAGCTTCAATATATTCTGTAGATACAATTTTAAAATCCCCACATGGAAAAGGAAACAATGTCCTGTACAATCCTTAATGAACTGCGTCTGGAGGGAAGGTTCTGTGATGTGGTTATTAAAGTCAACAGCACTGAGTTTAACGCCCACAAGGCAATCCTGTGTGGCTGCAGCACCTATTTCAGGTAAGTTTAGCTTGGTTCAGGTTAGCTTGGTTCAGGTTAACTTTGTTAGTAAAAAGATACTATACTGTACGTCTACTGTAAAAATATACTATACTGTATGTCTACTGTAAAAAGATACTATACATCTACTGTAAAAAGATACTATACTGTATGTCTACTGTAAAAAGATACTATACTGTATGTCTACTGTAAAAAGATACTATACTGTGTGTCTACTGTAAAAATATACTATACTGTACGTATACTGTAAAAAGATACTATACTGTATATCTACTGTAAAAAGATACTATACTGTATGTATACTGTAAAAAGATACTATACTGTATGTCTACTGTAAAAAGATACTATACTGTATGTCTACTGTAAAAATATACTATACTGTATGTCTACTGTATACAGATACTATACTGTACTTCTACTGTATAAAGATACTATACTATACTTCTACTGTGAAAATATATTATACTTTTACTGTGCTAAGACCCTATACTTCTACAGTGAAAATATATTATACTTCTACTGTGCTAAGACCCTATACTTCTACAGTGAAAATATATTACTACACAGGACAGAATGTTCCTTACTGTTCACTCATCCGATATCTCTATACTCTGCATCCCACAGAGCCCTCTTCACTCGCTGGAGCGACTCAGAGAAACTCGTCTACACTATCCCTGGGGTGTCCACGGCTATGATGCAGCTCATCATAGAGTACGCCTACACGCGCTTTGTGCCGGTGACAGCAGAGAACGTGGAAGAGCTTCTGGAGGCTGCAGACCAGCTTCTCGTCACTGGCATAATAGGAGCGTGCTGTGACTTCCTAGAAGGCCAGCTGTCTCTGGAAAACTGTGTCGGCATCTGGAGGTTCGTGGACATCTACTGCTGCCCTGACCTGAGGCGCAAGGCCCATCTCTTCATCGTGTGCCACTTTGAGGAGATGCTGGCCGTCTCACAGGAGTTTGTGGAGCTGTCCCTGCAGCAACTGGTGGACATCATCGAGAGGGATGACCTCCGCGTGAAGAACGAGGAGACGGTATTCGAGGCCATCCTCCGTTGGATCGACCACTCCTGTGAAGAGCGTAAAACACACATCCCTTTGCTGCTGCCCAAGGTAACTAATTGTATTACTGTGCATTGCATTAAAACAACACTAGGTTCCCTAGTACAGTGGTTCTCAAACAATTGGGTCCAAACCGTTCCCTAGCAACAGAATTCCAGTGAAACCGTCTACAACCTCTGTCTAAGTTGTACTTGCTTGTCTCTTCCCAGGTTCGCATGGGCTTGATGAGGCCTGACTACTTCAGGAACAACGTCCTGAAGAACCCTGTAGTGAGGGACAGCCAAGACTGCAGGGCCCTCATCATCAGCGTCCTGAACCCCCCTGGCTCCGACAGGCTCCAAAACCCCCTGACCCGCCCACGCCTGCACTGGGAGGTCCTATTGGCCATCGGAGGCCGTAGTGGCGGCAGCTTGACCAATGGCATGGTGATGGAGGCTTACGATATACGAGCCGGTGGATGGATGGACGTGAGCGTTGAGGCGGAGATGCCGGAGAGTCCCCGGGGCTGCCATGGCACCGCTTATCTCCACGGTCTGGTCTACTGCGTCGGCGGGAAAGACGTCGTAAGCGAGTGTCTCAGCAGCGTGCGCAGGTTCAACCCCGTCACTCGTAGCTGGCTGCAGGCGGCTCCCATGCACTCACGCCGCTCTTCCGTCAGCGTGGTCGCATTGGACGGCTGTATCTACGCCATGGGAGGGTTCGACGGACACATGCAAGTGAACACCGCCGAGCGCTACGAGCCTGAAACCAACCAGTGGACAGTGATTTCACCCATGCTGGAGCGCAGGAGCTCCGCCGGCGCTGCAGCCCTCCACGGCAAGGTGAGTGGAACTGAGGAACACACGTGTGGTAGATGAACACAAGGAACGTTCACATTAAAAACTAAGCGATTGGTATCATTCAGAATCATAAATCATAAATGTCTTTATTGCCAAGTAAGCTTGCACATACAAGGAATTTGTCTGGGTCCTTTGGTGCATCAACATTAACAGACAATGAACAGTAGCACAGCCGACAAGGGGTCAAATGACCCCTAGGCATTTTCAATAAATGTATCCTCGTCACTCGGTTATATATTTTTTTGAATAATTTCTTTTTTTTTGTCACTCAAACCTGTGGTAAACCTCAGATTTTTATATTAAGAGGTAATTATTATATATTTTACACTGTTTCTTTTTCTCATATTTCTCATAAGCTGTGGGGTCATCTGACCCCTTCCGGCGGGAATCAGTGACATTTTCTCCATGGCTGTTCTAGTGTTAAAGTAGAATGAAATAAAATGGAATATATAAACTAAATTAGAATATTCTTTCTTATTACAGGTTTACATCTGTGGTGGCTTCAACAGGATGGAGTATCTGCTCACAGCTGAGTGCTACAGCCCAGACACCGACCAGTGGACTCTGATCGCCCCCATGAGCAGCAGGCGTTCCGGAGTGGGAGTCGCTGCATACGGAGGACACGTCTATGTGGTAGGTGCACACGGAGACTAATGCTTTATACTAGATATTTTTATAGATATGTATCATTTGACTTGCAATGCTGCTGTGATGCCCTCATTTCCCTAAGTGGATTAATACAGTGTCTGCCTGCCTTAACCACATACTAAAACATTCCTCTCATGTGTCCTGTCCTCAGGTAGGAGGGATTGACGGTGAAGGTGAACACCGCCTGCGTAGCGCGGAGGCCTACAGCCCCTTGACTGACTCCTGGCGCGCCCTGCCCGCCATGCTCACCCCACGCAGCAACTTTGGCATCGGGGTGCTGGACAACCTGCTCTTCGTGGTCGGAGGCTACAATGGCTTCACCTCCATCTGCAACGTCGAGCGCTACGACCAGAGCAGCGACAGGTGGACTGTAGCCGAGGACATGAAGATCCGGTGCAGTCGCCTAAGCTGCTGCATAATGCATGGCCTGCCTAACATGAGCCAGTACACCGCTCCCCGTGGCGCCCTGCAGTGACCCCTGGAGGAGGAGGAGGAGCAGGAGGAGGAGGAGGAGCAGGAGCAGGAGCAGGAGGAGGAGGAGGAGGAGGAGGAGGAGCAGGAGCAGGAGCAGGAGCAGGAGCAGGAGCAGGAGCAGGAGCAGGAGCAGGAGCAGGAGCAGGAGCAGGAGCAGGAGCAGGAGGAGGAGGAGGAGGAGAAGGCAGCGGGGGGATCCATCTAAGAACCTTAAACATTTATCAGACCAGTCCAAAAGAAATCGTAATAAATTACTATCAGCCAAAGGTGGTGACGTTCCTTTCTTCTAGTAATTCCGACAATATCTGTTTTTGGTTTGTGTAATGCACATAATAATGGGCACTTTTATCCATATGGTTGAGCCTGTTAGGAATTGCACCTCCAACCCAAGCAGATTGCAGATCACTCTCTCTATATGGAGGCTACCATCTCTCCTCACTGAGAGATACTGGACACCTGACAAACACACACACACACACACACACACCCCCATACATGCAAGCACATGGTACAGTAAGACAATGATTACATAGTAAACATCAATACACACATAAGCAAATACACAAAAGACGGCAAGCACACACACACATGCAAACGCACACGCATGTACATACACACACATACCAATGCATACACATATGAACATAGTTTGTGTAAATAATATGTATGTACAGTATACAGTATAAAATCCTCACTTCCGTATTCTTCATTTCTGTGAATAAATCACAATCAGTGTGCCGGTTTGATCAAATCAAGGTTTTCAAGGACAGTGGTTCTCAAAGTGGGGTCCGGGGACCTCCAGGGGTGGCCTATTAACTCTCAATGTGGGGACCTTAACATGAAAACGTTTGAGAAAATGTACAGTGAAGGGAATGTTAAGTGTGTGTCACCAGGCAGCAGTTAGAACATGTACAGTAACATTTGAAGGGAATGTTAAGTGTATGTCACCAGGCAGCAGTTATAACATGTACAGTAACATGTGAAGGGAATGTTAAGTGTGTGTCACCAGGCATTTTATTTATATAGCGCTTTTATCCCAAGTGCTTTATAACTTATGCCTCACATTCACCCATTCATTCACGTAAACACACACAGACAGCAGAGGTAACCATGCAAGGTGCAAACCTGCTCATCAGGAGCAGTTAGTTGTTAAGGGTCTTGCTCAAGGACACTTTGACACGCTACTGGGAGGAGCCAGAATCGAACTGGGAACCTTCCAATTACCAGACGAACACTCTGCCTCCTGATCCACTGTCGCCCCATGAAGTCATGTTCATCAAACAGTGTTGAAACTTGAGCGCTACAGTCTTGAGTTCATAGTAGTAAAGACATATTAGTATAGTAGGTAGTAGGTAGTAGGCGACAGTGGCTCAGGAGGTAGAGCAGTCGTCTGGTAATCCGGAGGTTCCCGGTTTGATTCCCGCTCCTCCTGGGCAGCGTGTCGAAGTGTCCTTGAGCAAGACACTTAACGCCTAATTGCTCCTGATGAGCAGGTTGGCACCTTGCATGGTTGCCTCCGCCCGTCGGTGTGTGAATGTGTGAGTGAATGGGTCAAATGTGACGAACAAATTGTAAAGTTAATATAGGCAAGGAAGATTATTTAGTGGAAAAGTGCATGATAGTAAAAGACAGAATAATGTAAATTTTTTTAGTGAGATATTGATTGAAGAAGTGTGCTTTTACTTTTAGACACCTGGGAGGAATGGTGGTGTTGACAGCGGACAACATGGCCAGCAGCGTCGCTAACTTACTTGTAGATGTCTTTAGATTAGAGAAGTCTGCTGATGTTTGATAAGTTCTACTAAAGTGAAATATACCTTTAAGGCGTAAAAATTGCCCACATGGAATGTTGTGAATTATAGGTCTGGGGTAGTGGCTATGCACATGATGCAACACAGTATTCCTACCAGTGGGTTTTGATGAATGGTGTTAAAGGAAAACTCCAACATTGTTAGGGTTTGAAACCGACCTCAAACGCACGGCACAGACAGGTAGTTCAGAGTTAGCCAAATACTAGGGCGTATTTATTTTCAGAGTCAAAAAGGAGCAAGTAACAATCTTGAAACAAAGGGAGACTGCCTTCAGCAGAGTTATCTGCGGCTCTGCAGATCCTCTTGGTGTTCGAGGTGGGGAAACGGTATTGACGCTGAAGCGGCTCTGCAGATACTCCCAGCTTCGACTCGAGGTGGAAAAGAGAGAGAGAGAGAGAGGTAAATAACAGTCCACATCACACAGAGGCAGTGCGGTCTCCTCCTCCCTTGCTGAGTCCAGAACAAACAAAACGATATCTTCAGTGTTCAACACAACACACAATTTAGCTGAGGGTCAGTGCAAAACAAAAACGATAAACTTCTGTGTCTCTTCTAAACACACACCCCAGCTGAGTCCAGTGCAAGCAAATGATAATCTTCAGTGTCTCCTTTAACACACAACTTAGCTGAGTCAAATGTAAGCAAAAATAAAACTCTTTGAGCGCAGCTCAAAACGGGGGACAAGGTCTTCACCAGCGGCAATCCACAGATGTCCTGGAGGGAGAGTAGACGAGGCACAGCAACGGGGAACAACAGGCAGAAACAGAAGTATTCAAACCGACCGACATCGATTGAAGGGAAGTCCCAGTATAAAAAGCCTCTGGGGCGCTAATCAAAAACTATGACAGGTGCGCGCTGGAATTGATACTTGCTCCAAAGGCGTGTGGCGGGGAATGCACCAATCAACACAGCACCTTAAAGGAGCGGAGCGTGTGGCGGGGAATGCATCAATCAACACAGTACCTTAAAGGAGCGGAGCGTGTGGCGGGGAATGAACCAATCCTCACAAACATTTGGGGAAATTAGCTTACCGTCTTCTCCAGAGAGAGACAAGAAGATAGATAATGTCCCCGGCCCATGGGGACATTAACGTGTGTTGTCGGGCCTTACAAATACATTTGATTTGATTTGATTTGATACCAGTTTCCTCTCTGTGCGTTGAGTAGAAAGCTATCTGGCTGCATATTAGCCTAGCTTAGCACAATGAATGGAAGCGGACATGACTGGGTAGCCTAGGCATTGTCCAACTAACACCGCTACCCAGTCATGTCCGCTTCCATTCATTGTGCTAAGCTAGGCTAACATGCAGCCAGATAGCTTTCTACTCAATGCACAGAGAGGAGACTGGTATCTATCTTCTTGTCTGACTCTGGATAAGTCGGTAAGCTAATTTCCCAAAATCTTGGAGTTTTCCTTTAAGGCATCATCATACATGAGATACCAGGGAGGCTAACTCTTCAAATGTAAATGAGTTTGGCTAAGTTTAATGCCATAACTCATCAACTGATCAATAGTCTGTCAACTGATTTTCACTCTGCCTATATTTTTATGCACTTCCTGCCGATTTCGTACATTTCTATGCAAATGTTATGCCTATTCTGTCACAGTTCCTACCTGGCTCCTCTCTCTCTCTCTCTCTCTCTCTCTCTCTCTCTCTCTCTCTCTCTCTCTCTCTCTCTCTCTCTCTCTCACTCTCTCACTCTCTCTCTCTCTCTCTCTCTCTCTCACTCTCTCTCTCTCTCTCTCTCTCTCTCTCTCTCTCTCTCTCTCTCTCTCTCTCTCTCTCTCTCTCTCTCTCTCTCTCTCTCGTCAGGTGCAGAGTGCAGGTGTGCTGCTGTCAGCGGAGCAGCTGATTGACGCCTGTGGGCCAATAACGTCAGTGATATAACCCCGCCCCAGATGTCATGAGGCTGCCAGATCGTAATTTCGTATTTCCCAGTTAGTTGTATTATTCTGCTTTCTCTCGTATTGTTCTCTAGTCCATTGTTCTTCGACTGTGTCTAACCCTTGTTCTCATCCTTCCCCGCAGTCCTACCTGGCTCTTCACCCTGTTCTCTGGCTCTCGATAAGACGTGCTCTGACCCCTGCCTGCCTGACAACTCTCCTTGCCTTTTCAAGATTCAAGATTCAAGATTCAAGAGGTTTATTTGTCACATACATACCAGGGCATACAGTGAAATGCGGGTGGCCATGCCCGCTTCGATTGTGCAAGAATACAATAGTAAATAAAATAAGTAGAAGATAATAAAATAGACATAAAATAGACATGTTAAATGCAATACAATGTTAAGCTACGAATTAAGGCACTGGGTCCTATGTACACTACTATACAATATACAGTTTTTCTCTATGTCCCTATGCTAGTATGCTATACTTGCTGTTACTAACTATACTATACAAGAACCACAACAAGTTCTTTCCTTAACACTTTGAGCGCCAGAGGTTAATTCCGTATTAGTCCCTTGAATGCCCAAATCCGCTCCAATGTTAACTTAATATCGCCTAATCTATGTTTTAAATTATGGCTATGTGTCTAATCTGCCCGTCGCTTATCAAAGACTCATTTTCCAGTCAACATTGTCAAGGCAGATTGTTTTTTTATCGCTTCATTTCCGTTTGATAGCATTTTGAAAATCACTCGGTTTCGCGGAAAAAGCAACCCATTCTATGATAATCGTCTTTTACTGGAATATTCCAGAACGTTGTCATTTGTCGACCTATTTATGAATCGTTTTCAAATAAACGCTAGATGATCGATAGTATATGTGTGCGCACGCACGCTCGTGCCGCGCGCTGATAATCGCTGCTCTTATTTCCTGATGGCTTTTACAGTCAATCAGCCATATCACATAATCACATAAAAGCTTATATCTCCGTGAAAACGAGTCTGATTATCCTAAGACTGATAACATAGATTCCTTACCTGACATCAGATGGTATCCAAATGGTATATTCCAATTCCTGATCACCATTCGAAAAGATCGATAATTGTATTGATCAACCGTGTATACAGTAGAACACATAATCCCCACGGCTCAGCGGCTCCAGAATGAACTCTGGTAGACCCCGGTTACATCAGTGAGAAGTAAAATGTGGAGTCAGAAATCCTTTCTCCCATTCACTTTCATTGAGTCCAATCCAAAAGGGTGATTTACCATCTGGGAGACGATAGGGGGCGCTTTTTTTACATCTGAGAGCCTGGGGTGACTGGATATCCAACAGTAGGCTCGCTTGATGCAATATGATTTCAGATCGCTAATAAATAAAAAAAAACGAGAAAAACGAATATTCTCGGGTTGGGCAATCAAAGTGTTAAAGTGACTTTTCTTTTCTCTCTTTCCTTTAAAGTGTCCTTTTCATTATGTTTAAAGTGACCTGTGGTGCGTTTGTGTGTGAGCGACCTGGACCCGTTTTGATCCCTGCCTGGCTAACTCCCCTGTACCCGTTTTGACCCCCTGTCTGGGTGACTATCCCGTACCCGTGTATCGACTCCTGCCTGTCTGACTCTCCTGTCCTGCGCACGCCCCTGGACTGTACGAGTACTTCCCCCGTGTATCGACCCCTGCCTGAATACCTGACTATTCTCTTATTATTAAATATACCCAAACTGGGTTTAACCTGCAATGGCCATTTTGGCCATTTTAGTTTTCGTTTTTGAGGACTGCATACTTTTTTTGCAAACCAAAACAACATACTTTATACTTATAGCACAGGCATGAGCCTGGTCTCGTTTGAAAGAGGACATTCTGAAGTTTCTGATTCCAGAAAGATAATTCACTTTTAGTGCTAACGTAATAGAGTAACATAGGTCTGAACTTGAGTTGTAGAAAAACTTGAGTAACAGTAATAGTTAGTAGTCCAGAGGTAGTATTTCCCCAGAAGGTGGTATGGCTTACAAATCCAGACGGAGCCATAGCCTGAAGCCTTATGTAGTACATATCCAAATTTCATAAAGATCCATTCAGAAATTAGTGATTAGGAGTGTTTTTGGTAAACTGTGTACAAAGAAAAACTTTCATAGACTTCAATTAATTTGGCTTCCTGTTAAAGAATTTTTCACCTAGATCCCTGATTCATACATCCCCACATGGGGTATCATTGGAAAGCCACACTCATTGGCTACAACTAGGGATGTCCGATATTATCGGCCTACCGATATTGGCATAAAAATGTGATATCGGAAAATATCTGTATCGATAAAAAAAAAATAAAAAAATTATTTTTACATTTCTATAACCTTTATTTACCCAGGCAAGCAAGCAGAACAAATTCTGATTTTATTTATTGTCAAAAGTAGGCATAATGTTATGTTAATTCCACAACTTTGATAGGGAGGGGGGTCTGAACTTTCCACAATGCTTTGATAGGGAGGGGGGTTATAATCTGAGGGGAGAACTCAATTTAAAAGTGCTTAATGTACGCACTACCATGAGAAGACACTGCATCTCAATATGTGGAGTGAAACTGTGGAACAGTCTAAATGTGGTGCTAAAGAAATGTCCAAACATGAGACAATTCAAACTGATGTATAAGGAAATGATGTTCACGCGGTACAGGGATGAGGAAGGGACTTGATATTTACAGGTGTTTACATTTTTATTTTATTTCTTTCATGTTTTACTATATATTAAAAAAAAATTATTATGTTTTAAAATAGTAGGCCTACACTCATTTGAGTAGTGGAAAAGGGGTAGCATTAAATAAATGTATACTTCTTCCTACTCCTTTTCGAACATGTAGATAGAGTTGTGTTTTGCTTTTGTTATTGTTTGTATTCATTGCATGTTCGAAATAAAGATTTCAAATAAAAAATAAAAATCAACAAGACATATGTAATGTTAATTACCTGAAATTATTCAGTTTTTTGGGGGGGGAAACCCTGCATATATCGGTATCGATTGATATCGGTTGATATCGGTATCGGAAATTAACACTTTGACGAAACTCGTCATTCCCCGCCATGCTCATTCTGCCGAAGACGCCGTAACACGTCTTTGATATCAATATTTCAAAAATCTGTGATCGAAATCATATTTCTCCCCCGGAGACCTGAGATCTACTGCTGAGCCCCACTCAACTCTCTAACGGTTCAAGAGCGCCATCTGGTGGCCGATCGGCAGATCGCCCAACAGGAAGTGATGTGGATGAAGTGGTGCTCACCCATATTTCGTCCGAGCACTCGCTATCGTTAGAGGGACTCCATCTTGACACAGTGAACATCGATCGGTGCAAATAACTCGATAAACAACATGATTTGGACGTATATACTATTATACAACCTGGAAATGGATCGGGTATTTCTACATCCCATAATAGAAAAATGTCTGTTCCACGCTCATCTCCCAACGGCCCGAGGAAGCTACGGTGAGTTTCAGCGTTATTTTTTAATGTCTTCGATACTAACTGCTCTAATGATCATATCACCCACACTAGATGAATGATATAACGTTGTCCACGGAATTATAAACGACCCCACGCCCATCCGGTCAACATCAGATCATACGTAGTAACTCCTAGAAGCACATCCAGTTGACATTTTTTATCTCGCACAGATTCCTACCAAACTGTATTTGATCATCAATATAATGCATTTAGGGCTATAAATCAAGTTCTGGAGAAAGCTGCAGAAAATGATAAAAACATACTTATACTTTAGACCGTATTTTAGTATGAATATGTGAATGAAAAAGTATAACGTTGCTACACCCTGAACAACAGATATAGGACGTTGAATGGGCCATAATAATGTCAATTTAGCAATACAATTTAAAAAGTTATAGCCCTGCAAAGAAGGGGAACTTCTCCATAGACAAATAGAGCTGGCGAGGGATGGTAAATTATGAATTTAACCCCGGCGATCAAAGTGTTAAGAGTTGGACAATATCGGTATATCGGTATCGGTAAAAAAGCCAATATCGAGCATCCCTAGCTACAACGATCCACAATAATTTTCGAGATCGGATCTAGATTGACGGAACTACTGCAGCCTGAGTCGGGAGTGGTATTTTGCGCAATACCGTGTACTTTGCACAAGCCTCAAATACCGGCATGTAACTCGAGAACCGCTCAATGGATTTTGTCACCTGAAAGGGATATCCACAGGCAACAAATGGGGCTTTAATTCGCTATATTGTATTACAAAATATGCACATCCGAGCCACTAGGGGTCGCCAAAGTGCCGTTGCAAAAAGTCCGAAAAACAACCCTGAAATGGTCTGTTGCATACAAGATCTGTCTGCCGATTCTCATTATCTGCACATTGGGTTCAATATGTCGAGTCGTGACATATTCTTAACTATTTCATTGTACTGCTCCTAGCTATTCTATTGCACGCCACTATTATACTCTTTTATTACTGTATGTCAATTGTATCTGTCAGAATGCAGGTAGGTGAATTCCAATGGGTGAAGGCAATCACAGAGACAGAGAGTGTTTACTCTTGAACAGGTTCGACTTTAA
Organism: Notolepis coatsorum; assembly: GCF_963971535.1. Lineage (NCBI taxonomy): Eukaryota > Metazoa > Chordata > Actinopteri > Aulopiformes > Paralepididae > Notolepis > Notolepis coatsorum. The sequence continues at coordinate 91,661,411 of NC_140180.1, forward strand.
TAGTAAGAACACAGAGTAAATTCTAAGAGAGAACAAGTGCTAAGCACAAGTGGAAAATAAGGTAAATGGGAGCTTATTGGAGGTCCAGAGTAGAACCGTCCGCGTTATCCCCGAACGCAATTAGTGAAGACCTGACAATGGACAAGCAGAAGAGAGGTATGTTACATAGACACCAAATACCAACATTCCACACACACCCCCGTGACAGCCAATCAGGAACCACCCCTAAGTGACAGCACTAATTGACAGGGAAATGACAGGTGACAAGCCCAGTGACATATGCCAGGAATGTGGGTGGTCACCGACCGAGGTCGGTGTCCAGAACGTAACAGTACCCTCCCCCGACGAACGGCACCAGACGTTCACCTAGGAGCCTCGGGATTCAGCCGCCGGAAATCAACGATCAGGCTGGGATCTAAAATATCCCTTTGAGGCACCCAAGAACGCTCTTCTATCCCGTACCCCTCCCAATCCACCAAGAACTGAAACCCCCTACCCCTCCGCCTACAACCCAGTATCCTCCGCACCGTGTAAATGGGTTGACCGCCAATAAACCGGGGCGGAGGAACCACAGGCAGTGGCGGGGCCAAGGGCGATGAGAGGAATGGCTTCAACAGGGACACATGAAACGTCGGATGAACCCTCATAGAGCTCGGAAGTCGTAGCTTGTAAGCCACTGGATTAACCCGATGAATCACTTTAAATGGTCCTATAAAGCGAGGAGCCAGCTTCTTGGATTCCACCCGGAGAGGGAGATCCCGGGTGGAAAGCCAAACCCGCTGCCCTGGACGGTAAACTGGAGCCGGACGACGCTTACGGTTAGCCTGCCGTTGGGTACTAACCGAAACCTTCTGTAGCGCCTTCCGAACCTGTTTCCATGTCCTGCGACAGCGAGCCACATGTGCCTGGGCCGAGGGCACCTCCGCCTCCTGCTCCTGCTCGGGAAACAGAGGAGGTTGAAAACCATACTGGCACTGAAAGGGAGACATACCGGTAGAAGAGGAGAGAAGGGTATTATGCGCGTACTCAGCCCAAGCCAACCTCCTACTCCACGTTGCCGGACTCCCGGCAACGTAACATCTCAAGACCCCCTCCAAATCCTGGTTGACCCTCTCCGTCTGCCCGTTCGACTGTGGATGGAACCCAGACGACAGACTGACAGAGGCGCCGAGGCCGGCGGCAAACGCCTTCCAGAACCTGGAGGCGAACTGAGGACCCCGGTCCGACACGATATCTACTGGCAGCCCGTGGAACCCGAAAGACATGCTGTATAATTAAATCAGCAGTCTCCCGGGCCGAAGGAAGCTTGGGGAGAGGGACAAAGTGAGCCGCCTTAGAGAACCGATCCACCACCACCAAGATGGTGGTGAATCCGTCCGAAAGGGGAAGACCAGAAATAAAGTCCAGAGATATGTGTGACCAGGGTCGTTTAGGAATAGGAAGTGGTCGGAGGAGACCCGCCGGTGCCCGTCGAGAGGTCTTACTACGTGCGCACACCGGACAGGCCGCCACAAAGGAACGCGTATCCCCCTCCACTGTCGGCCACCAGAACCTCCTACGGATAAATTCCAGGGTCCTGGTTGCCCCTGGGTGGCTGGTGAGGGATGACGCATGTGCCCACTGTAGCAAGCGTGAGCGCGCCACCTTGGGAACATACGACCGTCCCGGAGGACCCCCACCAGGATCGGGCTCCCGCGTTAGCGCCGACCTTACCACCTTCTCTATGCCCCAAGACACGGGTGCCAACATCAAGGCCGGTGGAATAATGGGATGGGGCTGCTCCTCCCGACCAGGAAGATCAAACTGGCGCGACAACGCGTCAGGTTTGATATTCTTGGAGCCGGGTCTATAGGAGATGGTATATCGAAATCGTGTGAAGAACAACGTCCACCTGGCCTGGCGAGCGTTAAGGCATTTAGCCCCTTGGATGTAAGCCAAGTTCTTATGATCAGTCCAAATAATGAAAGGATGTGCCGCCCCCTCTAACCAATGTCTCCACTCCTCCAGTGCCAATTTGATCGCCAATAACTCCCGATTACCCACGTCGTAATTACGCTCGGCTGGTGACAGACGGTGAGAAAAAAAAGCACATGGGTGCACTTTCCCATCCTTTAAGCATCTCTGAGAGAGCACCCCCCCCACCGCGACGTCAGAGGCATCCACCTCCACAATGAACGGAACCTCCGCGTCATGGCGGATCAATACAGGAGCGGATGTAAAACGACGTTTAAGATCGCAGAAGGCCGACTCAGCCCTAGGCGACCATTCAAAGCCAGGGAGAGAGGCCTTAGTGAGAGCTGTTAAGGGATTGGCTAAGGCGCTAAAATTGCAAATAAAGCGCCTGTAAAAATTTGCAAAGCCCAAAAACCGTTGTAACCCCTTGAGCGACGAAGGCCGTGGCCAGTCCAAAACTGCACTCACCTTGGCTGGATCCATGCGCAGATCGCCCTTCGTCAACACAAAGCCCAGGAAGGACACGGTGTCCGTGTGAAACACACACTTCTCAGCCTTAACGAATAGTTGATGCTTGAGGAGACGGTCTAGCACCTCCCGAACGTGCATTTGGTGTTGCACCATATCGCGATAAAAAATCAGGATATCATCTAAGTAGACAAACACCGACACCCCAATCAAGTCTCGCAGCACGTCGTTAACCAGGGCTTGGAAGACTGCCGGAGAATTAGCCAAACCAAAGGGCATGACCAAATACTCATAGTGCCCATTGGGTGTGTTAAATGCAGTCTTCCACTCGTCTCCCTCTCTAATCCTGACCAGGTTGTATGCATTACGTAAGTCAAGTTTAGAAAATACCTGTGCCCCCTGTAAGCACTCAAAGGCCGTGTCCATGAGGGGTAAAGGATATCGGTTCTTGATGGAAACGTCATTCAATACCCTATAATCAATGCATGGGCGCTGATCCCCATCTTTCTTGTCAACAAAGAAGAAGCCAGCGCCGGCAGGGGAAGTGGAAGGGCGTATGTGCCCCGCAAGCAATGCCTCCTCTATGTAGGTGTTCATGGCCAAGGTTTCGGGGCGTGAGAGAGAGAACATTCGCCCGCGAGGCGGGGAGGTACCGGGTAGAAGATTAATGGGACAGTCGTATGATCTATGAGGCGGAAGTGCTTTAGCACGCGTCTTGCTAAAAACGTCCGCCAGGTCCCAATAGATCTCAGGCACCCCTATTAAATCGGGATTAGAGGGTAGATCAGAATCTGCCACGCTCCCCACCATCCTGGAGAAAGAGGGAGGAGACAAAAGAGAAGAGGGGGGGGGAGACAAGGGTTTGGGCAAACTCCCGCTGACGATCGACTTGACGTCGGCCGCCGTTGAGAGTTCGCCCGTGCTCCAATTAATGACACGAACACATGACGACAACCAGGGATGACCCAACACCATGACAGAATAGGGGGAAAAGATGACAAAGAATGTAACCCATTCCCACTCCCCACCCTCCACCCGGATGTGTAAGGGAACTGTGCGCTGGGTGACGCTCCCACTGCCCAGAGGCCGACCGTCCAGGGCATAAACTGGTAAGGGAACCCCTAAATCCTCCACTGGGGTTCCCCACTCCTTCACCAATCCCACGTGAATAAAATTGCCCGCCGCCCCTGAGTCAATGAGAGCCTTAGTTCCCCTAATGTCACCCCCACAGTTGATCGCCACCTCAAAAAATTTACGAGAATCCGTGGTTTTGGCAGGAATGAGCCCACCTGCTGGCGCCTTTTCGAAGCCCGACGGCGCACCTTCCATCCCCGATTGGCGCCGAGCCGATACAGCCTGGACCCGACAGCTGCCGAAGCGGTGACCGGTGCGGCCGCACCGGAAGCAGCGTCGCTCTTTGATGAAGCGCTGCCTCTCGTCGTCCGAGAGCGACAGCGCTCCAAGCTGCATGGATTCATCACCCAGTGGCCCACTCGTGTAATGCATGGAATTATCAACACCAGGAGAAGAAGGAAAACATACCTGGGGCTGGGTGTTGTTGACATGCTCCTTCTCCCTCTCCCGGTGCCGATTGTCCATCTTGATGGTGGTGTTGATCAGCACTTCCAGCTGCTCGGGGATCTCACGCGCGGAGAGTGCATCTCGCATCCGCGCTGAGAGTCCCCTGACGAACAGAACCACGCAGACGTTCTCCGCCCAAGCTGTCTCCCGAGCCAAGATCCGAAAATTGATAGCATAAGCTGCGACCGTGCGGAGGCCCTGCCGGCAGTCGAGAAGACGACCACCAGCCTCGAAGATCGAGAGTACCCGGGAAGTATTGAATACTCTTCTCAATTCCCGGGTAAAGGCGTCCAGACTGTCGCAGATTATCGCCCCTGCCTCTAATTCCGCCGTAGCCCAGGAGAGAGCTTGACCGGTGAGCAGTGTGATAATATACGCTACCTGCGCTGTCTCCGATGGAAATGATCGTGGTTGCAGCCGGAAAACGAGTAGACACTGGGTGATGAATTCCCGACAACCATCCGGTGATCCGTCATAGCGAGCGGGCGCCTGCAGATGTGGTTCGCGGGACCGCTCCTGGACCCCGAACACCCCCCGACTCTCCTCTGCGTGGAGCGCTGCTTCTCCCGCCGCCGACTGAACACCAGCCACTCCTTCTTGGGCTTGTCGGGCTGTGGCCAACGCCGACTGCGCCACCGCTTGGGATGATCCGACGACCCCATTGAGTCGGATTAACTCGGCGCTGACCAGCTGCTGATGTTCCTCCATCCGTGTCTGGGCTGCTCCCTGCGTCCGGAGCATCTCCATGATGGCCTCCATGGAATTCTGATGGTCAGGTCTTCTGTCAGAATGCAGGTAGGTGAATTCCAATGGGTGAAGGCAATCACAGAGACAGAGAGTGTTTACTCTTGAACAGGTTCGACTTTAATAGTAAGAACACAGAGTAAATTCTAAGAGAGAACAAGTGCTAAGCACAAGTGGAAAATAAGGTAAATGGGAGCTTATTGGAGGTCCAGAGTAGAACCGTCCGCGTTATCCCCGAACGCAATTAGTGAAGACCTGACAATGGACAAGCAGAAGAGAGGTATGTTACATAGACACCAAATACCAACATTCCACACACACCCCTGTGACAGCCAATCAGGAACCACCCCTAAGTGACAGCACTAATTGACAGGGAAATGACAGGTGACAAGCCCAGTGACATATGCCAGGAATGTGGGTGGTCACCGACCGAGGTCGGTGTCCAGAACGTAACAGTATCAGTGATGTAAGATTGTAAGATGCTAGATCCTAATATGGAAAATTATATGATTTAATCTTCTATATGCTTATTGTATGCCTATACAGGTGCTATACAAATAAAGTTCATCATTATTATTATTATTATTATTATTATTATTATTATTATTATTATTATTATTATTATTATTATTATTATTATCATCATCATCATCATCATCATCATCATCATCATCATCATCATCATCATCATCATCATCATCATCATCATCATCATCATCATCATCATCATCATCATCATCATCATCATCATCATTATTATTATTATTATTATTATTATTATTATTATTATTATTATTATTATTATTATTATTATTATTATTATTATTATCATTGCCCACTGAAATATGCATGTCTAAGAGGTCAATCTGCTTATTAACATATTCCATGGGAAATGTGATGCAATGCGACATCCCTGAACATTACCAGAGGTGGTGCGTGCGTGCGTGCGTGCGTGCGTGCGTGCGTGCGTGCGTGCGTGCGTGCGTGCGTGCGTGCGTGCGTGCGTGCGTGCGTGCGTGTGTGTGTGTGTCTGTGTGTGTGTGTGTGTGTGTGTTTGTGGTAAATTAGGTTTGTCTGCTGTCTGTTACCAGCTGGTCCCAGACCACCCGGCCTGTCAGGTCACTGGCCCCGGTCACATCCATCCATCCATCCATCTACTGTATCTATCAATCTACTGTATCTATCTCTGTATCTATCTATCTGTCGTGTCCCTGAGGGGTTGGGCACCACCATGTCACTGGGGGGGGGGTCCCTTTCCGCCCAGATTGATGAGTCATGATCTAGGACCCTCTGCTGCTTCTGGTCTCCCTTGTGTACGTTCACTACTAAACACCACGGCACCACATCACATCACATACCGTCCACTGGTTTAAACAGCAGGACAGAGTTAGAGAATAGTGCGACCAATGGAGAACTTCTCTTTGATTAAACACAAATTCTGTTTTGCGTCCACTCCACAGTCTGTGTACCTGACCTGTGTGTAGCCTGTGACAATGTAATGATTAAGCGCAGGATGCATGGAGGATCGGGATGACTGGGAGCACCGATGGAGGGGCCATCCGAGGACAAGACTTCCGGGTCTAGGGAGGGTTTTTTGATTAGTGGTTTTATGACCGCAGTTTCGAGGGCAGAGGGGACATGGCCAGCCTCTTTATTCCCAGCGGAAGAGTGCTTCCGCGTT
>NC_140180.1:91672837-91675337 GCF_963971535.1 Notolepis coatsorum
GTTTTAGCAGGGAGCCTGTCTGAATGAAGCCTAATACATGCACTGTTTTAGCAGGGAGCCTGTCTGAATGAAGCCTAATACATGCACTGTTTTAGCAGGGAGCCTGTCTGAATGAAGCCTAATACATGCACTGTTTTAGCAGGGAGCCTGTCTGAATGAAGCCTAATACATGCACTGTTTTAGCAGGGAGCCTGTCTGAATGAAGCCTAATACATGCACTGTTTTAGCAGGGAGCCTGTCTGAATGAAGCCTAATACATGCACTGTTTTAGCAGGGAGCCTGTCTGAATGAAGCCTAATACATGCACTGTTTTAGCAGGGAGCCTGTCTGAATGAAGCCTAATACATGCACTGTTTTAGCAGGGAGCCTGTCTGAATGAAGCCTAATACATGCACTGTTTTAGCAGGGAGCCTGTCTGAATGAAGCCTAATACATGCACTGTTTTAGCAGGGAGCCTGTCTGAATGAAGCCTAATACATGCACTGTTTTAGCAGGGAGCCTGCCTGACTGTACTGCACTCTGCCAGAGCCGTAGTCTATTGATTTTGATTGTTTTACGGTCAACGCCAGTGGGCTTGTTATACGCATTGTTCTCAATACATAGATTTATGTGTGGCAGCCCACCACGATGTCAGACACACCCACCACCAATGGATTTCCCCAAACCGACATAAGCAACATCACAGCACTACACTACTAGACACTCACAGTCTTCCCCTCTGCTGGCTGTGGCTGCCAGGACCAGTTGGGGAAACACATGGCTTTACCTATTAGCACAGTTTTCCACTTTCAGTGTCTCTATTACTCCTGCACTGTCCCTATTACCGCCGCAGAGCCATCGCTTCACTCAGTTTGACGGACTATTTATTCATAACAAGAGAGTAAGAGGAGGGTAAGATGTGAACCGTGTGGGAGCATAATGAGATATGTACACACAGATAGAGACACACGATGGATACAGTTTTCGTTGTGGTTTTTTGTTGTTTTTCTGTTTTTAAACCTTCATTTACTAGGGTAGGTTCGCTTGGCAGCACAGATGCTTTTTCTTTTTTTTTCAGCGACGTTCTTGTTCACACAGTTCCAACCACAGAGTTCTGTTAACACCTGGGAGCTGCCCAGCACAACCACAGTCTGACACTGAGCAACCCCACTGGAGCACTTGGGGGTTAACCCCTTAAAGGAAAACTTTAAGCTTATTTGCCATCTACCCTGGAGTTAGACAAGAAGATACATACCCTTTTTCTTCTCTGTGCATGCAGTAGGAGTAGGAAGACGCGCACTGTTAGCCTAGCTTAGCGTCAGTCACTGGAAGTAGGTTCCTCCATTAGCCTAGTTCCCAACGTCTTCCTACTCCTACTGCATGCACAGAGAAGAAAAAGGGTATGTATCTTCTTGTCTAACTCCAGGGTAGATGGCAAATAAGCTTAAAGTTTTCCTTTAAGGGGTTAACCCCCAAGTGCTCCAGTGGGGTTGCTCAGTGTCAGACTGTGGTTGTGCTGGGCAGCTCCCAGGTGTTTGCCAGGGTAGATGGCAAATAAACTAATTTCCCAAAATGTTGGAGTTTTCCTTTAAGCGTACCCCACATTTTGCAAAAAAAAAACGCCTGACGATTGCATACCCAAAGTAATTTGCGATTTATTATACTTATAACATTCTGAAGTTTCTTACACAATAAAGAAAAATCACGTTGAGTGCTAATGTATTCGCGAAACAGAGGTTTGAACACACTAAAAATAAAATATTTTCTCCTTACTTTTGTGTTGACTTGTTGCCAGATGCCTGTTTTTGGATTCCAGCTGAGAGGTAGGAGCTGGAAAACATAACGGTTCCATAGCGTGAAGTCTCATATAGTACAGGTCCAAAGTTTATAAAGAATCCCACAGGAAATTAGTGTTTAACAAAGGTTTTTGTAATGTGTGTACCTCAATAATTCAGCGTGATTATCAAAAATGGCCGTCCACTTCCATTCATTCAGACGTGCGAGTTAAAACAAAGAACTTGTTCGCCTTCTTCTGCCCCCTTCTCGTTGCAATCAGCGAACCACTGATTATACTGTATACGGTACACTGAACGCTAAGAGGCTAAGTGCCTGGCTCAAGGACACGGTGGGTATATTGAGGGATGGGAGAGGGTTATAGAGAGACACTATGGCCAGACATTATGGCCAGACACTACGGCCAGACATTACGGCCAGACACTATGGCCAGACATTATGGCCAAACATTATGGCCAGACATTATGGCCAAACATTATGGCCAGACATTACGGCCAGACATTGCGGCCAGACATTATGGCCAGACATTATGGCCAAACATTATGGCCAGACATTATGGCCAAACATTATGGCCAAACATTATGGCCAAACATTATGGCCAGACACTATGGCCAGACACTATGGCCAGACATAGAAATTCAAATCCGGAGGAGGAAGTAGAAGTGGATAGGTCACACACTCAGAAGAAAGAAATCAATCACAAAGCGGGCGCTGACATGGAACCCAC
>NC_140180.1:91680337-91686018 GCF_963971535.1 Notolepis coatsorum
TGATCTGTCTCCAGGTATGTCTCTTCAGTCTTCCTCTATGGTATTTGATCTGTCTCCAGGTATGCCTCTTCAGTCATCCTCTATGGTATTTTTTATATATTTGTTTATTGAATTTTCAGTGCGACCAACATTTACAAATGATATGTACTTGAAAGTTATCCATTAGGAATACCAAGGACGACAGACATCAAAACAAAGTGACAGACAGACAAACAGTTTCCAAAGAAAAATAAATAAATAAATAAGACGTAAAAATAAGGAAATCAATTTTAAAAAGTGAGTACAGTGATTCATAGGTCAACCAACTCTGGTATTGATTTGAGATGCCGTGCTCATACCGAGCCTCTTGCATTGGCAGGTGCATCAGGGGAGAAAGTTTAAAGGGGAGGAAGGAGTGAATAATGTATCCCGGATGTTATGTGGGTAAATATCGGCCTGGGACTACGGGGAGGTGGATCCTCTCAACGTAGGAAGAGAAGGGAGCCCATGTAGTTCCTCCCCAGTCTTCCTCTATGGTATTTCCCCATTCAGCTGCAGGAGAGTTCCCCATTCGTTCCCCTACCCCGAACATTATGCTTGTGAATCTCAGAGTGACCGAGGACTAAGAGGTAATGACTATTTCTGGGATGTGATAGTCTTCAGTGTGATGTATATCTGTTTGTTTTGTCCTAACGTTGTAGTGGTAACCGGTTCTGACGACCACAGGCGCGATTGATCCACTCTACATCTCCCTCAGTTTTCCTATGCTTTTTTCTTCTCCCCCCCCCCCCCCTTAGCTCTATTTATTTTTATTTAATTAAAATGATGTATCTTAGATACTATTGTTACCTTGTGTATATATATATATATATACGATATGTGTGTGTTTCATTAAATATATATACACATTCATACCAATTATTCACCTGTTCTATTCTCCATCCATCTACTGTATCATCGATTTTGTACTGTAACACTATATTATCACCGACACACAAGTTTGGGGATCCCCTTTGAACAGCCCATCTGAGGTTTCTCTCCTCAACGCCGCCTGTGGTCTCCCACACACCTGGCGGTGGGTTAACGACAGCTACCTCTCCACGCACGTTTGTTGTTGCTCTGTCTGACTGTAGGAGAGAGCAGGGAGAGAGGTGAGTGTCAGTAGGAGAGAGCAGGGAGAGAGGTGAGTGTCTGTCTGTAGGAGAGAACAGGGAGAGAGGTGAGTGTCTGACTGTAGGAGAGAGCAGGAAGAGAGGTGTCTGTCTGCAGGAGAGAGCAGGGAGAGAGGTGAGTGTCGGTCTGTAGGAGAGAGCAGGGAGAGAGGTGAGTGTCTGACTGTAGGAGAGAGCATGGAGAGAGGTGAGTGTCTGTCTGTAGGAGAGAGCAGGGAGAGAGGTGAGTGTCTGTCTGTAGGAGAGAGCAGGGAGAGAGGTGAGTGTCTGTCTGTAGGAGAGAGCAGGGAGAGAGGTGAGTGTCTGTCTGTAGGAAAGAGCAGGGAGAGAGGTGAGTGTCTGTCAGTAGGAGAGAGCAGGGAGAGAGGTGAGTGTCTGTCTGTAGGAGAGAGCAGGGAGAGAGGTGAGTGTCTGTCTGTAGGAGAGAGCAGGGAGAGAGGTGAGTGTCTGTCTGTAGGAGAGAGCAGGGAGAGAGGTGAGTGTCAGTAGGAGAGAGCAGGGAGAGAGGTGAGTGTCTGTCTGTAGGAGAGAGCAGGGAGAGAGGTGAGTGTCTGACTGTAGGAGAGAGCAGGGAGAGAGGTGAGTGTCTGTCTGTAGGAGAGAGCAGGGAGAGAGGTGAGTGTCTGTCTGCAGGAGAGAGCAGGGAGAGAGGTGAGTGTCTGTCTGTAGGAGAGAGCAGGGAGAGAGGTGAGTGTCTGTCTGTAGGAGAGAGCAGGGAGAGAGGTGAGTGTCTGTCTGCAGGAGAGAGCAGGGAGAGAGGTGAGTGTCTGACTGTAGGAGAGAGCAGGGAGAGAGGTGAGTGTCTGTCAGTAGGAGAGAGCAGGGAGAGAGGTGAGTGTCTGTCTGTAGGAGAGAGCAGGGAGAGAGGTGAGTGTCTGTCTGCAGGAGAGAGCAGGGAGAGAGGTGAGTGTCTGACTGTAGGAGAGAGCAGGGAGAGAGGTGAGTGTCTGTAGGAGAGAGCAGGGAGAGAGGTGAGTGTCAGTAGGAGAGAGCAGGGAGAGAGGTGAGTGTCAGTAGGAGAGAGCAGGGGGAGAGGTGAGTGTCTGTCTGTCAGTAGGAGAGAGCAGGGGGAGAGGTGAGTGTCTGCCTGTAGGAGAGAGCAGGGAGAGAGGTGAGTGTCTGTAGGAGAGAGCAGGAAGAGAGGTGTCTGCCAATAGGAGAGAGCAGGGAGAGAGGTGAGTGTCTGACTGTAGGGGAGAACAGGGAGAGAGGTGAGCTTATGTCTGTAGGAGAGAGCAGGGAGAGAGGTGAGTGTCTGTCTGCAGGAGAGAGCAGGAAGAGAGGTCAGTGTCTGACTGTAGGAGAGAGCAGGGAGAGAGGTGAGTGTCTGTCTGTAGGAGAGAGCAGGGAGAGAGGTCAGTGTCTGACTGTAGGAGAGAGCAGGAAGAGCAGTGAAGAGCAGTGAACCTACCCTGGGTAAAAAAAAACTGGGTCTATGTTACTGAATATCTGTGGTCTCTCCCTCGTCATGAAGACCTGTCCATGGTGCTGAATATCTGTGATCGCTCTCTGGTCATGAAGACCTGTCCATGGTGCTGAATCATTCTGGTCCTTAATGTGCTGGATTGTAGTGGGGGGACACAAAGGGCCAGAATTGTGCACCAAAACTGTATATAAAGTTTTTTTTAAATCAATCCAAAATATGTGTATTACTCATAAACTGTAAAAAAAATTATTGCATGAGGAGCAAACTATATATATATCTCATCCTCAATCAGACAGCAGAGCAAAGTGGTTAGCATTATCTTGACTTGATATTTAAAAGCTCTCCTGTTTCAAACCATTATTGAACAAAAGCTGATCTATTTAACAGATTATGACCACTTAATAATTGTTTCATACGGGCTAAAACCCTGTGAGAAGCACACATTTAATATAAACGTACAACTTTGCTGCAGTCTTGCTCTCCCCATCTCAGGTGCTATGGCGTGCTCCCCCCCCCCCCCCCCCACTGTAACCTTTGGAACATATTGAGCGCACCTCGCAAACTCGCTCAAATCTTGATGAGGCAAATGCTTTGTGTGTCTTGTCCTTGGCCAGGAATAAAAGTGGAGGTAATGAAGATATGTTACCTGGCTTGTTCCCACAAAAAATATTTTCAATAATACCTGAAAGTGCAGGGACAAGAAATCCCAGTGTCCCCTCTCCCTCCTATTCACATGCCTGCTGTGGTCTCTCTGTCCATGGATACTGAATCACTGTGGTCTCTCTCTGATCATGGAGAGCTGTCCCGTGGTGCTGAATCACTGTGGTCTCTCTCTGATCATGGAGAGCTGTCCATGGTGCTGAATCACTGTGGTCTCTCTCTGATCATGGAGAGCTGTCCATGGGTGCTGAATCACTGTGGTCTCTCTCTGATCATGGAGAGCTGTCCGTGGTGCTGAATCACTCTGGTCTGTCCATGGAGAGCTGTCCATGGTGCTGAATCACTGTGGTCTCTCTCTCTGATCATGGAGAGCTGTCCAGGGTGCTGAATCACTCTGGTCTGTCCATGGAGAGCTGTCCATGGTGCTGAATCACTGTGGTCTCTCTCTCTGATCATGGAGAGCTGTCCAGGGTGCTGAATCACTCTGGTCTGTCCATGGAGAGCTGTCGTGGTGCTGAATCACTGTGGTCTCTCTCTGATCATGGAGAGCTGTCCGTGGTGCTGAATCACTGTGGTCTCTCTGATCATGGAGAGCTGTCCATGGTGCTGAATCACTCTGGTCTGTCCATGGAGAGCTGTCCGTGGTGCTGAATCACTGTGGTCTCTCTCTGATCATGGAGAGCTGTCCGTGGTGCTGAATCACTGTGGTCTCTCTCTGATCATGGAGAGCTGTCCATGGTGCTGAATCACTCTGGTCTGTCCATGGAGAGCTGTCCATGGTGCTGAATCACTGTGGTCTCTCTCTGATCATGGAGAGCTGTCCGTGGTGCTGAATCACTGTGGTCTCTCTCTGATCATGGAGAGCTGTCCGTGGTGCTGAATCACTGTGGTCTCTCTCTGACCATGGAGCGCTGTCCGGGGTGCTGAATCACTCTGGTCTGTCCATGGAGAGTTGTCCATGGTGCTGAATCACTGTGGTCTCTCTCTGATCATGGAGAGCTGTCCGTGGTGCTGAATCACTCTGGTCTCTCTCTGATCATGGAGCGCCTTCCGTGGTGCTGAATCACTCAGGTCGTCTGTCCATGGAGAGCTGTCCGTGGTGCTGAATCACTGTGGTCTCTCTCTGATCATGGAGAGCTGTCCGTGGTGCTGAATCACTGTGGTCTCTCTCTGATCATGGAGAACTATCCACGGTGCTGAATCACTGAGGTCTCTCCAAAGCTGTCCATGGTGCTGAATCACTGTGGTCTCTCTATGGGAAGCTCCCTAGAGTAATAGTCTCATATAAACTCACCTTGGTTGTTATAAACAGGATATGACTTTTACATGTGCCAACACATAGACAGGATACTAAAGTATTTATTGTATTACATTCCAGACCTGTCCACTGGTGAATTAGGGCTGTCCGCTCCCCTTCCTACAATGATTGATATACAGTAAGAAGACGGAGAGGGAGACAGAGTAGAGGAGACAGGAAAGACGGTTCTGGTGGGTCCTACTACACAATTTCTGGATTGGAATAGAAGTGTTTTAAAATCTCCTATAACATCCATCCACATCCTGGACACATACAGATGTCTAGCAGACCACAAAGGAACTGTTCTTTTGACTTACTGTCATCATTTGATGAATGAACTCGAGTTAAACCTTTAGTATTTCTGTGCTTTTTTTTTGTCATAGAAAATAAATACTTTATAATACTGTTGTGTTGTTTTTTCATGCACACTCTAGATTTTCCACGGGAATACTGTAGTAGTGATTCACCGTAGTATCTCTAGTGGAAAATGATAGACATTTGAGGTAAATCACTATAGTATTATTTATGTGGTTTTACCATAGGAATGCCAGGGTATTATTCAGCAGTAAAGAAGGCTCACTGTCCCAATAGGTCAGGCTTTTAACTGCATTCATTATATAGCTATGTGTTCATTTAATCATTTCACATGTAATATTTATCTCCCTGTAGAAGGAACAGCCTTTCCCTGGAAATAAACTAATGAAGGCATCATATCCATACCGCCCTCTCTCTCTCTCTCTCTCTCTCTCTCTCTCTCTCCTCTCTCTCTCTCTCTCTCTCTCTCTCTCTCTCTCTCTCTCTCTCTCTCTCTCTCTCTCTCTCTCTCTCTGTATGTGTGTGTGTGTGTTTTCCTCTATCCTCTCCTTCTCTCCGTGCGCGTGAGTGCGTGTGTATATAGTATACCGAATGTCTTGCACGCACGCGCACTTGTGTTCTCTTAGTTCCGCGCTCACTCAATCTCGGTATCACTTTTCCACGTGACCCTCTTTAGTGGCTGCGCGCTCAGCACGTTCCAATGGACACTTTGGACAAAACGGTCCTGAGGAGCAGGGGCGTTTTTAGGGTTAGAAAACATTGGGGGCTTCAGCCCGGGGGGGTGGAGGGGGCTCCCCCCCCCCCCCCCCCTTTTTTTTTTTTTTTTTTTAAA
>NC_140180.1:91686218-91711218 GCF_963971535.1 Notolepis coatsorum
TGTTTCTTTCTTTCTTTCTTTCTTTCTTTCTTTCTTTTGCCGTCATATTGTAGCCATGGAGCTCATTAAGCCATGTAAAAGCAATTCCAAAAAGAAAGAGGATGCTTAAAGCAAACAACAACTTGGAAATGGCAGCTTTGTGTAGAAGATTAAGTATATAATTTTTATTTTGGCGGATTGGTATTGTCCGCCTGGAACATAAAAATGGTCTTTCATTCGAATTCATAAATGGATGGATATACACACTGCAGAAAACGAAACAACATGCCGTGGACTATAGACCATTTATGTTCCAGGGAGGCAGACAATACCAATCCGCCAAAAGAAAAAGAACACGAACAAGACCAGGCATTTAATCATTATCGATTATTGATTGATATTGCTTACAGCATGCCGAGTGACACTATATATGCGGGGGGGGGGGGGGGGGGGGGGGGCGACATAAAGCATCTTAATTAAGTGACACCTCCCTGCTCCAATCGCAGAGAGGCAGCGCGTCTCGCCGTCCCAGTAACATGCAGACCAATGACAACGGCATGTGGGCGTGTGTTCATATAGGTGAGGTGCGTTTTGGAGTTTGCTAAATGACTGCAGCAAGAATTACAGTGGGACCGTACAGGCTGTGCGTGTGAGGGAGAGAGAGAGAGAGAGAGTGTGTGTGCGTGTGTGTGCGTGCGCACCCGGCGGGACTTTAATATCACACCACTGTTATGTTAGAGGCGAGCCGGCCGCGTCCAGAGAATCTCACCCCCAGCTCCTCCACAGTTCTGTTCCTGCAGGAATCTAAAGCGGTGATGATGAACGAGAGCGAATAGCGAGGAACCGCAACTTGAAGCCAATAAGCAGACAATGGAACTAGCGGTGCGCTGCTGCTGCGGCTGTGAGCATCACTCACCCCTGGGAGGAGAGGAGGAGACGCACATCACCACCGGCACCACCTGCAGGTCCCCATCAGCCCTCAGCACCAGCAGCCTCGCCGGGGCTCCGACCGCAGTACCTACAGTGTGTGGCGCGACACGCCTGTCTTTGGGATGCATATGAGAGAGAGCGTGAAAAAGAAAAAACACTTGTGTTGTTATACTCCGTGCAACGACAACTGCAGGGGGATTCGACCGTTCTAGGGATATATATATATAATATCTATATATATACATTATCACACACGTATATACTTCAAATCTCCTGAGAATCGGGACTCTCATCAGAAGAACGCAGCAGCGCAGCATCTTTTGCCAAATCTCCTCTTCTCCCCCCCCCTCCCCTCCCCTCTCCCCCCCGCGCACTACTACTACTACTACTGAAGGAGTATGTGCTATTTCCCCGTGACAGTAAACCCTTTTCGTGGCTATGGATTGCACAGAAGAATACGTCAGAAGAATTGTGTGTAGTAATTGTGTGTTGTCAAGTCACAGCAGCAGCAGCAGCGGCAGCAGCAGCCTCTGAAGCAGCAAACCCCGACCTGGAGAGAGAGAGAGAGGGGGGTGGAATTCCTGCAAGCGAGTCGCCGCCGCCGCCGTGTGTGTGCGCGTCTGTCTCTGTCCGCGGTCCTGAAAAGTACTCACATCTTTTTTGGGGTGCTGGTGTCGGGGAGCGTGTGTCGGAGGAGGAGAGACGAGACAGCATGATTGCGTGGCCCCGTGTGCGGTTATGAAGATATTGTGGTTTCGTCCTGCCGCCAGTGACTCTGGGACTTGAACAAAAGCAACAAGAGAAGGTTTTCTTTTTCTTTTTTTTGCCTCTTCTTTTTTTCTTCCCTTCTTTTTTTGGGTACCTCACCTTGGAGAGGTCCGGAATCTTTCCAGGATTTGGAGGTAGCTCATGATGAGACTGGCCAAAATGTGCCGAATAAACGCGCTGGGGATCTATTTGTGGGAAACGATACTGTTTTTCAGGTAAGCAGTGTGGCATGGAATGGACTTCATGTGTGGGGGGGGGGCATAATGATGTGAGGAGGGGGGGGGGGATTAGCATTTTTATTGCTTTGCTTCTGTCTGGGTGCACACAAAATGGTGCACGGCTGTCTCCCTCCTCGCGCACTGTGGCGAAACTCTCGAAGGAGAGAGAGAGAGAGAGAGAGAGATGTGGGGGGGGGGGGGGGGGCGATGGCAGCCAATTGCCACACGCTTGTCAAAGTTGCCATTGGTTTTATTTTATGTAATCCTTCCCGCACATAGTGAGTTGCAATAAGCCACCAGCTGCATGCTATACCCAGGCGGCGTGCTTCTTCAGAGGAGCTAACAGCGAACACTAGCGGCCGCTCTCCGTCGGTCCGACATTCCTTTAGCTCCAAAGTGTTGTCTTGTCAACAGGCATGTCAAAGAAAAGTACACGAATAGGTCATTGTACGTGTTCTCTCTCTCTCTCTCTCTCTTCCTCTCTCTCTCACTCACTCACTCAAAACACACACGCACGGTGTTATTTCAGCTTGTATAAGTGACTACAGAGGGCATACATTGCAACTCTCAACATAACAATGACAATGAGCGTTTCAAAAAAAATTGGTGGGGGGGGGGGGGGGGGGGGTTAAAGCTTTTGACCTATTTCTTGTCATATCTGTCAGGATGGAATCTTGACCCTTTGAAGCGCCACTACTGTCATCATAATACATTCATTTGAGTTCCACTTATCATCATAGACATAATGCTTTCCAGTTGCCTTTAGGTCCATAATCATCATCATCAAACAATAGTTATGTTTCCCATAATAACCATTTTGAGAACTGAACGTTCTGATGAACGTTTTTTGAAATCTTTTTACACCTGAGCGGGTTAAATCCACGGTAGTAGCCATATTGATTTAGGACCAATAATAACCCATTTCGATATTGCCCATTTCACTTGCCTAAAGCAGATGCCTACCTAGCAGGGGGTGAACCCAGCCTAGAAACACTGTTGACAGGAGATGTCAAGTATAGAAGAAGCTTATATAGAGGGAGGTTGTAAACAAATCCATGGGGCCAGTGTGTCCAGTTGCTATAGTATATTAACATTGACTAACATTGGCTCAACCTGTTAGTCTCGGAAGCCAGAAAAGAAGTCTTGCATTATTTGCTCATAGCAAAACATAATTTATTGTTATATTGGCAACAAATGCAATATATTTATTTTCTGGCTTGCAAGGCTATTCAGCTGTGCCAGTAGATTATATATCAATTGTCAGGTTTGCTGTGAATGTTTTTGAACTATATTCTATTTACCGAATTGTAGAAAACAAGTTGAATTACTTGGTTGTTTACTAGCTAGCTGATATCCTATAGCATAATAGTGGGATGTTGAGATTTTACATTCAGATGGGTTTCAGAGTCTCACAGAGTCCCCAGTCATTCTGCAATTCTGGGCCCATCTAGACAAATCCATCCTTGTGACAAAACTGTGGGATTCATGGCAACTATTATGTCATCTCCTTTCAACGTCTGAACTCGCTTCACCCGTCTTTCACTCAGTGAGATAGAGTGTAGGTTACCCACATTTTTAAGGTGATATAAATCATTATGATTGAAACATATAGTATTGATTATATTAAGTAGCCTAACATCAGTTGGACGTGTTTAGGAAATACCAAAACAAAAGTATATTTTGTGTACATTGGTGTTACTGTGATCATAGTTTACCTACCTTTTTATTTATGATTTGTATGATTTTATTAGGATACCCATTAGCTGATGCAGAACATCAGCTGCTCTTCCTGGGGTCAAACACATAACATATAAACATGATAATAGACATTTACAGATGACCAGCCTTCATTTGACCACTGCGTCACAGCCTGGGTGTCATTGCCCCACAGAAAGGTCTCACCTACAGACTCACTGCTGTCCTACCTCAGGGAAACATGGAGGAAGCAGTCGGTAAGATCTCCATAGTGAGGACCGTGCAGACTCAGCTGTTACAATACATGCTTAATGGCACGTGTGGGTCGACCTACACAGTCCTCGTGGGAAATCCTCCGAAGTGCACTTTTACTAGGGGTGGGAATCGCCAGAGACCTCACAATATGATAGTATCGCGATACTAAATATATCGTGATACGCTGAGTATTGCGATATTACATTTTTTATTTTTTTATTTATTTTTTTATTACCTTTTTCAACTGCAAAGTAAAGTCAACATGTTTTATCTAATAAAATAAAGTTCACTCTGCTCATCTCACTTCAATAATTTTTATTGCAGAACATGGTATTTTCTCAAGCAGACAGATGTAAACACTGTAATCTGTGTTGCATGTACCTGACAAACTGAACTGTTTGTATTACAGTCATATTCCAACCTGTTCCACCCCACGGGGACGGTACCGACCCCTTTTGACATTATTATCATATATTAATATTTTGTGATGCAATAAATTAGCGTTTTTAAAATCAAACGTTTTCAAGTATTAATATCACTACTATGTTACAAATGCATGTAGAATGTAAAACATTAGGTTGGCAATAGTTTAGCAATAGGTTAAAAGTGGACTTATATCGTTTTAAGTTTTCTATTTCCAATCGTTTTTTGACCCGGAACCGGAAATGGAAATGTTGAACCATGGGAATTGGAATCTGTTTGCGGCCATTTTGTAGAGGACATCGCTAGCTATCGTTCAGCGTTGGAATTTCTCCGTTCTACACTTCCTGTGGTCCACTATGGTGGTTCAAAGTTCAGCGTTCTGAATGAATCATATCAATAATTGTTATGATTCGCGATAATAAGCTACAAAAGGTAACGTTTTTGACAAATATTGAAACGCAGTCAGTTTCTCCACACTATTGTTATCATGTAGGAAGAATTAGATCTGAAATTAGTTACAAAATGGTTATACTGTGGGGGAAATAAAATAGTACAGTCGATTACAGTAAATATCAGTATCTGTTATTATGCAAGCCTGGTGATACTATATCCAAATTGAACTCGGCCATTTGAAAGATACTATATGTATATATATAAATGTGCGAATTGGCTATAATAAGGTAATGTATAAGCATATATTCTATATTCTATAATAATATTTCAAATTGCATTGGTCCGGATGGGAGAATTCAGTACTGTATATACAGAACCTTCAGTTTGATCATCTTCCCTTTATTAATTTCCTTAGATCTTTTGTACACATGATCTCAAGAGGGTACTGAATGAGCTCAGTGGCAGTTTTTTAAGTTTTGGTCATTATTATCATGGTTCTATTCACTGTCAAAGATGAAAAGAAAAATCATAATTCATATTTTCCTTTGTTTCATCACAATTTAAGCAAGCCTAGTAATAGACACAATATTTCTGACACTGAGAATACATTCATTGAGGTCCATAGATGTTCCTAGATACCAAGAATATGCAAATAGCCCTTGTAGAAGTGGAGCAATATTCCATTTACCTAGGTATACATTTTATGCAAATTTTCACCTGGGGTGGAACAGGATACTGAATGCACATGTGTGTGTGTGTGGACTACTGTACTATTACAGGTATTGAAATGAATAATGCAACTTCCTTATACAAAAAAAAAAAGATTTGTTTTAATGAATAATTAAATATCGATACTTGGGGTCCCTGTATCGATACAGTATCGCCATGCAAAGTATCGCGATACTACTACGTATCGATTTCCCCCCCCCACCCCTAACCTTTACCGTGTGTGAATCTGTGATGTTGTTGGTCTTATTCAATGGCAGATGTACTTGAATCCTCTCCCTTGTCGTATCAACATCACCCGTATAGGTTTGGGTTTGTTTCTCCCCTTTGCGTCGGTCGATGGTGCGACTCTATACGTTTTGGAACGCTTTCCTCCAACATGGCTGCCTGTAAACCACTGGTAACCACTTTTGAAAAGAAAATGCCTAATTCCTGTGCAGTATGTAAAGTAGAGTATGTAAAACATGATATTACTGTTCCACTGTGACTTGTTTACACTAAATTGTTTGTCGATACGTCTCCCATAGAACAACAGCAAAACAGTACATAGCAACCGTTGTCTCTTCCAACATGGATGGGAGAAGAAGTGCATTGTACCCAACATTAGCCTGGCGTGGCCTGGCCCCCAGCCCTGTCAAGTGAATGCAATTATCTCAAAAATACCAAATAGGATGTTTTTTTCCTCCCCACAACGCTGCTGTAATTTCCATTGAATACACATCCCGCATACCGTATGCAAATTATTGTATCGAGCAATTTGTACATATCTAAGGTGTTCTCCTGGTCTCGGTTCATATTTTCATTGAGCGGGGTCTCTCTCTCTCTCTCGCACATATTGCATTTTATTGCATCACGCACGGATTTTATTTCCCTGGGCTGGCTGTGCCTTGCAGGTATTCCATTATGTGAAACTATCAAAGGCCTTTTCTACCTTCTGTTCGACCCCCCCCCCCCCCCCCTCCCCCATCAGACCCCCCACACATCCGCCATTAATTTCTATTGAATAGGCAGCCTTTTGCAGTCGGAGGGTGATAGGCTCTTGCGGGGGTGGCTTTGCATTCAGGGCACACTGTTTAGTTAATGAAGTAGAATCAGGATATTGCCGTCTCAGCTCCCCACGCTGGACTCGGCAGTTCCCTCCTTAATTGATATCTCCCCCCCCCCCCCCCACTCCAGTCCAGACCAGAACTGCCCCCCCCCCCCCCCCATCCTCATTCCACATTCAGACTTATTACTAAACATTGATTAGCCTGCCAATGGCCAGTCCCCGGCCTGACGGACACACATTTAATACTCACACACACACACACACACACACACACACACACATACACACACACACACACACACACACACACACACACACACACACACACACACACACACACACACACACACACTGTATATTTCTTCTCCTCTCCTCGTTTCTCTCTCTTCTTTTATTATTCATCGAGGGAGACGTTGGAGACCTATGAATTTAGATATAGATGGTGTGTGGAAGTGGCTGTGTGTCCGAGCCGAGGTGGTTTGGTCCGCAGATGACCCTGAAAGATAATATATGGCTTCAAGTGTACAGAGGATGTGACCCTGATGACCTACTGTACTAGAAACCCTACCTACTGTACCATAGCCCTAACACTACCTACTGTACTATAAACATAACACTACTGTACTAGAAACCTAACACTACCTACTGTACTATAAACCTAACACTACCTACTGTACTATAAACCTAACACTACTGTACTATAAACCTAACACTACCTACTGTACTAGAAACCTAACACTACCTACTGTACTAGAAACCTAACACTACCTACTGTACTATAAACATAACACTACTGTACTATAAACCTAACACTACTGTACTATAAACCTAACACTACTGTACTATAAACCTAACACTACTGTACTATAAACCTAACACTACCTACTGTACTATAAACCTAACACTACCTACTGTACTATAAACCTAACACTACAGTACTATAAACCTAACACTACCTACTGTACTATAAACCTAACACTACTGTACTATAAACCTAACACTACCTACTGTACTATAAACCTAACACGACTGTACTATAAACCTAACACTACTGTACTATAAACCTAACACTACTGTACTATAAACCTAACACTACCTACTGTACTATAAACCTAACACTACCTACTGTACTATAAACCTAACACTACAGTACTATAAACCTAACACTACCTACTGTACTATAAACCTAACACTACTGTACTATAAACCTAACACTACCTACTGTACTATAAACCTAACACTACTGTACTATAAACCTAACACTACTGTACTATAAACCTAACACTACCTACTGTACTATAAACCTAACACTACCTACTGTACTATAAACCTAACACTACCTACAGTACTGTACTATAAACCTAACACTACCTACTGTACTATAAACCTAACACTACTGTACTATAAACCTAACACTACCTACTGTACTATAAACCTAACACTACAGTACTATAAACCTAACACTACCTACTGTACTATAAACCTAACACTACTGTAGTATAAACCTAACACTACCTACTGTACTATAAACCTAACACTACTGTACTATAAACCTAACACTACTGTACTATAAACCTAACACTACCTATTGTACTATAAACCTAACACTACCTACTGTACTATAAACCTAACACTACCTACTGTACTATAAACCTAACACTACCTACTGTACTATAAACCTAACACTACCTACTGTACTATAAACCTAACACTACCTACTGTACTATAAACCTAACACTACCTACTGTACTATAAACCTAACACTACTGTACTATAAACCTAACACTACCTACTGTACTATAAACCTAACACTACCTACTGTACTATAAACCTAACACTACCTACTGTACTATAAACCTAACACTACTGTACTATAAACCTAACACTACCTACTGTACTATAAACCTAACACTACCTACTGTACTATAAACCTAACACTACTGTACTATAAACCTAACACTACCTACAGTACTATAAACCTAACACTACTGTACTATAAACCTAACACTACTGTACTATAAACCTAACACTACCTACTGTACTATAAACATAACACTACATACTGTACTATAAACCTAACACTACCTACTGTACTATAAACCTAACACTACCTACTGTACTATAAACCTAACACTACTGTACTATAAACCTAACACGACCCACTCTACTATAAACCTAACACTACTGTACTATAAACCTAACACTACCTACTGTACTATAAACCTAACACTACCTACTGTACTATAAACCTAACACTACCTACTGTACTATAAACCTAACACTACTGTACTATAAACCTAACACTACCTACTGTACTATAAACATAACACTACTGTACTATAAACCTAACACTACCTACTGTACTATAAACCTAACACTACCTACTGTACTATAAACCTAACACTACCTACTGTACTATAAACCTAACACTACCTACTGTACTATAAACTTAACACTACTGTACTATAAACCTAACACTACCTACTGTACTATAAACCTAACACTACTGTACTATAAACCTAACACTACCTACTGTACTATAAACCTAACACTACTGTACTAGTTCAAGTTTCTCAAGTTTCTTTAATAGTTGTCATACAGAAGTACAGAATACTTTCATACAAAATGCTTCTTACTGTTACGCTCCAGAGACTGTGCTAGACAAGATAGATAGTATCAAATAACATAGTATAGCATGTAATTTAGAAGAAGAAAATGAGGTCACAGTGTTCGGTATAGACATATGTACAATGTTCTGAGTTACCATATAATATACAATACTATGCAGTGTACTAATGTACAGTACTATATAGTGCAAAGCAGAAATGGGATGAGGTACAATTTAGGTACAATTTACAGTAAGGTGTACGGGTTGTAGTGCAATCCTTCATCAATAAATATAAAGTGTGGGGAGTGGGTGCTACAGTGTGTTTGTTTAAAGTGGGTGTGTGCTATAAAGTGTGTGGAGTGGGTGCTACAGTGTGTTTGTTTAAAGTGAGTGTGTGCGTGTGGATGTGTGTGCTATGTGCGTTTGGTGGTTGTTGTTGTGTAGTGTTCATTGTTCGTTTAGCAGCCTGATGGCCTGGGGATAGAAGCTTCTTCTGAGTCTTTCTGTGCTCGCCTTGAGACTCCGGTATCGCTTGCCTGACCGCAGCAGTTCAAAGAGGCAGTTGTTCGGGTGACTGGAGTCTTTAATGATTCTCTTAGCCTTGCCCTTGCAACGCTTGTTGTAAATGTTCTGGAGGGTGGGGAGCCCCCCTCCAATTGTGCGTTCGGCTGAACTTGTCACTCTTTGTAGTCTGCTTCGGTCTTGTGCAGTGCTATTCCCAAACCAGGAGGTGATGTTGCCGGTCAAGATGCTCTCTATTGTACATGAGTAGAAGTTCTTAAGGATCTTCTGACTGACTTGGAACTTCCTTAGGCGCCTGAGGAAGTAGAGGCGTTGTCGTGCCTTCTTCACAACACTGCCAATGTGTGTGGTCCATGTCAAGTCCTCGGATATGTAGGCTCCGAGGTACTTAAAGCTGTTGACTCTCTCAACCGGTGCCCCGTCGATGCTGAGGGGGCTGTAGTCCTTGACCCCCGACCTCCTGAAGTCCACAATCATCTCCTTTGTTTTGCTGACGTTCAGGGAGAGGCTGTTTTCCTGGCACCATCCCGCCAGGACCTTGACCTCTTCCAGGTAGGCCCTTTCGTCGTTGGCAGAGATCAGGCCCACCACCACTGTGTCGTCAGCAAATTTGATGATTGTATTGCTACTCCGCTGAGCCACACAGTCGTGTGTGTACAGGGAGTAGAGGAGGGGACTCAGAACACAGCCCTGGGGGGCCCCTATGTTGAGGGTGATGGATGAGGAGGTGCAGTTGCCTGCTCTCACCACCTGGGGTCTGCCAGTCAGGAAGTCCAAGACCCACTGGCAGAGGTCATAGTTCAAGCCCAGGTCCCTGAGCTTGGCTATGAGTATGGAGGGGACTATGGTATTGAATGCCGAGCTGTAGTCGATGAATAGCATTCTCACATAGTTCCCCTGCCTCTTGTCCAGGTGTGATGCTGCTGTGTGCAGCACATGGGCTATGGCGTCCTCCGTGGACCTGTTGGGGCGGTATGCAAATTGCAGGGGGTCCATGTTGATGGGGAGGGAGGAGCAGATGTAGCCCTTTACTAGCTTCTCAAAGCACTTCATGGCTATGGAGGTGAGAGCTACAGGGCGGTAGTCGTTGAGGCAAGCAGGCTTGGATTTTTTGGGTACAGGGATAATAGTGGACTTCTTCAGGCAGGTGGGGATGACAGCCTGTTCTAAGGACAGGTTAAATATGTCAGTGAATACTGGGGCCAGTTGGTCGGCACAGACTTTTAGGACGCGGCCGGGGATGCCGTCCGGACCTGCTGCCTTCCTGATATTCACTTTTTTAAAGGTCCGCCTCACCTCATGCTCTGTTACCCTGAACACTGCGCCTCCATCAGCAGCCGACCCCCCCCCCCCCCATTGCCGTGGCTTGTGAGCTGGTGTTGTTGTTACCAGCATCAAACCTCGCATAGAAGGTATTGAGGTCATTTGCTAAGGAGATGTCACTGTTCAGTTTGAGGGAGGCGCCTTTGTAGTCTGTCATCGTTTTGAGCCCCTGCCACATAGCTCTAGAGTCAGCTTGTTCAAACTGGAGTTCAATTTTATCCCTGTAGCGCCGTTTGGCCTCTGACACTGTCCTCCTTACATTGTATCGCGCCACCTTGTGGTCATTCATGTTGCCTGCCACTAGGCCGTCGTTGTATGCTTTGGTGCGCTCTCTCAGAGCTTCACGGACGGATTTGTCTACCCAGGGTTTTTGATTTGGGTAAACTCTCATTTTGGTAGTGGGGATTGTTTCTTCCACCAAAGTACAAACATAGTCCAGCACTGTCTCCGTGTAGACATTAATGTTATCTGTGTCGCGGAACACATTCCAGTCTGTGCAGTCAAACGCAGACTGGAGCGTCTCCTCTGACGTCAAATCCCATTTCTGCACCTCTCGCGAGACTACAGGAGTACTTTTGATTCTCTGTTTGTACATTGGTGAAAGAAAGATGGACGCGTGATCTGATTTACCAAAGCCACTATCAGAATGAGCCTTGTAGCCACCTTTAAATTGCGTGTAACAGTGATCTAGGATGTTACCGCCTCTGGTGTTGCAAGTCACATGCTGATAGAAGTCAGGCAATACCTTTCTCAGATTGGCGCTATTGAAATCACCCAGCACTAAAATGGCGGCGTTAACGTTCGACGCTTGTATTCTATTTACCTCGTCGTGGAGTCTGGAGAGCGCGACATTGTTACTGGCTTGCGGTGGAATATACACTCCTACAAGGATGATCGCCGTTAACTCCCTCGGGAGGAAGAAAGGACGACACTTGATGGTTATATATTCCAGGTCTGGGCAGCAGTGGTTGGATAATTCCTTCACGTTAGTTGGATCGCTCCAATTGTTGTTAAACATGAAGGCAATACCTCCTCCACGTTGTTTACCGGACTCTGCTGTACGATCCTTGCGGTGGATAAAGAAGTGTTCGGCTGGTTGGATAGCGTGGTCTGGAACGTCCGGCGTGAGCCACGCTTCGGTGAAGCAGAGAACGTTGCAGTCTCTGACGTCTCTTTTGTATTGAATCCTTGCTCGGATGTCATCCAGTTTATTGTCAATTGATTGTACATTGGCTAGCAATATACTGGGCAATGGCGTTCGGTGGCGTCTGGATCTCAGCCTGTTACGGATCCCAGCTCTCTTCCCACGCCGTCTGGTTCCTTTGTTCCTGGGATCAAGGAACAAAGGATCTGGTCCCATTCTCCGGAGAATCTCCTCAGGCCATTGTTGCGGTTCGGAAAGCTGGTCCAGTGAGTAATCCAATCGGTAAGTTTCCCGTAATCCGATGTCTATAAGTGACTGACGGTCATACACATTAAATGCACCTACTGTTGGTACAGACAAAACTCTTAAAACTATAAATATTAACAAAAGTAAGCACAGTCTCGACGGAGCGAACAGAAAGGCAGCCGGACGTTGCAGCGCCATTCAGTGTCTATATAAACCTAACTCTACTATAAACCTAACACTACCTACTGTACTATAAACCTAACACTACTGTACTATAAACCTAACTACATACTGTACTATAAACCTAACACTACTCTACTATAAACCTAACACTACCTACTGTACTATAAACCTAACACTACCTACTGTACTATAAACGTAACACTACTGTACTATAAACCTAACACTACCTACTGTACTATAAACCTAACACGACTGTACTATAAACCTAACTACCTACTGTACTATAAACCTAACACTACTGTACTATAAACCTAACACTACCTACTGTACTATAAACCTAACACTACTGTACTATAAACCTAACATACTGTACTATAAACATAACACTACTGTACTATAAACATAACAATATCTACTGTACTATAAACATAACACTACTGTACTATAAACCTAACACTATCTACTGTACTATAAACATAACACTACCTACTGTACTATAAACCTAACACTACCTACTGTACTATAAACCTAACACGACTGTACTATAAACCTAACACTACCTACTGTACTATAAACCTAACACTACTGTACTATAAACCTAACACTACCTACTGTACTATAAACCTAACACTACTGTACTATAAACATAACACTACCTACTGTACTATAAACCTAACTACCTACTGTACTATAAACCTAACACTACCTACTGTACTATAAACCTAACACTACCTACTGTACTATAAACCTAACACTACATACTGTACTATAAACATAACACTACCTACTGTACGATAAACCTAACACTACCTACTGTACTATAAACCTAACACTACATACTGTACTATAAACCTAACACTACCTACTGTACTATAAACCTAACACTACCTACTGTACTATAAACCTAACACTACCTACTGTACTATAAACCTAACACTACCTACTGTACTATAAACCTAACTGCCTACTGTACTATAAATGTAACACTACTGTACTATAAACCTAACACTACCTACCGTACTATAAACCTAACACTACCTACTGTACTATAAACGTAACACTACTGTACTATAAACCTAACACTACCTACTGTACTATAAACCTGACACTACTGTACTATAAACCTAACACTACCTACTGTACTATAAACGTAACACTACTGTACTATAAACCTAACACTACCTACTGTACTATAAACATAACACTATCTACTGTACTATAAACCTAACTACCTACTGTACTATAAACCTAACACTACCTACTGTACTATAAACCTAACACTACTGTACTATAAACCTAACACTACACTACTGTACTATAAACATAACACTACCTACTGTACTATAAACCTAACACTACCTACTGTACTATAAACCTAACACTACTGTACTATAAACATAACACTACACTACTGTACTATAAACCTAACTACCTACTGTACTATATACCTAACAGCAATTTGAACTGTTACACCAGTACAATACCTCAAAAACAATTGTGGTAACACTTTACTTTATGATTAAGTACCTAGGAACTAATGAGGAACTATAATCATGTAATAATAATGATTAAGCACCTACCAATATGAACTAATGAGGACTCATACCTGATGGCTCAGTGCAGGGAAATCCTTCCAGGATGACTTCTATACTTCACTTCACTTCCCAAAGACACATTCAGTAAAGAACTACTGGTCCATTTGACTCTCAAATAACCATTTCAATCTCCTTTTGTACCTCTAATTCAAAAAGTTGAATGTCAGTTTAAATTATATTTGTTCCTACACTTTGTTACCATATATTTCCTCATTATTTCTTAGATGTTTCCCTTAAGAATAAAGCGTTACAGATAATTATCGTATTGTTGTGTATTTCCACTTAAAAACAAAGTGTTAAAGATAAGGATCGTATTGTCGTGTATTTCCACTTAAAAACAAAGTGTTACAGATAATTATCATATTGTCGTGTATTGATGATCATTCTGACCTCCACCGGCGCTTCGCATTAGGGGCGCACGTCGCTGAGCAATCCTTGCCGGCATTGTCTCCGACTCTGCAGCTGGATACTATGCTTCGGGAGGCGGTCAGCTGTGTGAGGGCTGACGGCCTCTCTGGGCGGGTGATGTTTTTGCGACGCAAGCTTCAGGTGTGTCAGTTGTGGGGGGACAACTGTACAGCTTGCGTAAAGTCGGCTCCAGGCTAGAATCCCTTGTTGCCCTCATAGCGGCGTGGAGGGGATTCTAGTCTGATGCCCCACGATAACATAGACTCCTCCTCAGTGAAGTCGTAGCTTTGTTTTCCTGGGGCCGTGATTTCAAGTCTGCGGTTCAATTCCCCGGGTCTCTGAAAAACGGATACCCTCTGCCACCGCGCTGGCCCCGTTTTTCAAAATGAAAACACCCGGCACGAAGCAACGGGGCTTGCTGCCGCTGCCGCTGCTGGTAAACACCGTTCTGTGAGAGGGACGTGTGTTGCCTTTTTCCTCTTTTTTCTTTTGGATAAAAGAGGAAAAGACAGCGGCTGTCTGTAGTGTGGCCTGTATCGCTATTCTCATGTTGTACAGCTTCAGTAGTAGCCGCTTAGCTTGCCACTGCGTTAGCTGGCGGCTACGCTCGGCTAGAAACGTTAGCTCGATGCTATCAGTTAGCCTGGAGTTAGCTGTTAGCTTATGCTACAACCATTGGCGCTAGCCGTGAGGATAGCAGGCCCTGGCACTCTGACTACGACGTCATCTCTGCCAGAAGATGGCGTCGGGCCTGCGCCATGCGCCTGGTATCACGGCTCTGTTTTTTCTTTTGGCGTCGTATCAGGGGTGAGGTGGTGAGGGGGTGGGTAAAATTATCCCCCGGGTTGCCCCCCCCCCCCCCCCTCAAATATGATTTTGTTTACAAAATGTGTGTTGATTCACTATATTTTTGGGGATACGGTGTAATCCCTCAGCTACTGCTGGGGTTGTGCTCTTGCTTAGAGAGAGGCAGTTTCTTGGTTAGTTCTTGGATGGGAGACCCCCTGGGAATACCAGGTGCAGTAAGCTAGAGTGCTTCAGTGTGGCGTGCCAGGGGGGAAGGGTCTGCTCTTGTTTAGGCCCTGCCCGATATGCTGGCGATGTGGGGGGTGATGTCACCAGTGACCGTCTGGTGGGGCCCCGATGCTGCAGCCTCGTTGGCCTCACCAGGCCCCTTTTTTCGGGGGGTCCTGGCCCTCAGGTTGTCCTAGGGCTGGGACCTCCTCCGCGCACCGCTGCTACGGCCTTGCCACGGGGTTGGGTGCTTGACCTTCGACCCTGTGATGGCAACCCGTAGAGCTGCCGCGGTATTGCTGTTTTCCTTACCGCACAAATTTGCAAAATATTTCCTACCGCGCGGTTATTACCGCACGCACACAAAAAATTAAAAAAAAAAAGTTTGAATGCATTTTTTTTTAGTAGTAGTCTACTCTTTATAGCATATAGCCTGCCTCTAGTCTAAATGTCTATCTTTAGAGGATGACTTTGCAGCATGAATATTGTTTGGGATTCGGCAAGCACACATTAGTTATTGAAAGTGAAACACGGATTTGAAGTTTCCCCTGTGGTCGTGCGCAGTTCACTCGGTGTCGCGGGCAGGGCTGGTTACCCCCCCGACCCTTTCTTATTATTATTACTATAAAGTTACTACTTTATAATAAAGGCATTCGTTTTGTGGCATTAACATTATATAGTTATACGTTCAATAACATCAGCGTATTTACCGGACGATAGCAAGGCAAGCAATACTCTATTCATATCTCAGTTCCTTTCTTTGCTCAGAGCGTGCTGAGTTGTCCCATTCTGCGGTCTGTTAATAAAGTTTTCAATCAGACAAGTGTATAGAACGAAGGGCTTTTATTATAACATTCGTTGCAGACAGTAAAATCATTATGTCTCGTTTAGTACTCCTGAAGAGCGATGGTAGTCCACTCCGGCGGAGAGTTAAAGCTAACGTTATTAGCCGTGTTGTGATGAGCTGACATTCAGGACGTAAAAAACGTGTGACGCGTCTCTCTTCTGACCAATCAGTGGTCTGCAATGTTTCACGTGACTTTTCTGGTACCCAATAGGGTCGCTTGGAACCTCGATAGAGAAGTAGGGTATATCTGCAGAGCCGCAAGCCCAACGAGAGGAGGGTAATTTATTATTATTATTATTATAAAAAACAGCGGTGACGCGGTATTCAGCCTACTCTGCGGTGGCCGTGATGTAACAGCGATACCGCGGTAATGCGGTAATCGCGGCAGCTCTAGCAACCCGTGTTACCAAGTAAACAAATCACGGAGATGGCCAGTTAGCCCGCATCCTCAGAGTGCTACTATCGTTAGCCCTCAGAATGGTAGCCGGGAGCCCACAGCACCCTAGTACTAGTAACGTTAGTATTGTGTATTAAAAAACTCACCGGACTGCGACGTAACGTTTTACCGTTTATTTGCTTGCTCCACCAGTGCACAACAACAACACACACTCTCGTTACCACAACGCTCCACATACACAACAGTTAGCTCTCAGAATAGCCAGTTAGCCCGCAGCACCAGCAACAGTAAGCGTGTCTCATTTAATTTCCCCCACTGAAGCGGGGTTCCGCTCCTCCTCCTCCTCCTGTGTGTAGACAACCAGCTCTGCGGCTCGCTCCACTAGTGAGGACTGGTCTCGCCCTCTGCTGGCGCGTGTGTGCACTACAACGAACCAGTCAAAACTCTGTTTCAGTGTAATATAAACTGAAACGCATCTGTGATTTTGACGACGGTATTGATTTTCAATACCGTCTGGATTTCTAAATACCCTGGTATACCGTAATACCGTCATACCGCCCAAGCCTAATAGCGAGCGCTCTGCTCTGACTCACTGAGGACCCCGTGGTCTTCGCCTTCGGTGGTGAAAGACTTGGGAAGGAGCTGATGGTGTGGCCACGACCCCGCTTATGTAGAGGAGCGGATGTGGGTGTGGCCAGGTGGATGGGTGTGTGCATGTGGAGAAAATTATTCATTATTAGATTGGATAAAGGGATAGTTCCACTAAGAGCAGAGCGCTCGCTATACTCATATAACTAGGGTTATAGAATAACCTCACGATATAGCCTATGTATTCAAGGCAAGGTTGTTTATTGTACAAATGACCCCAGGATAGGCCTGGAGCAATATGTCCAAAATATCATATCACAATATTTTTGTTAGTTTTGATGGTATTGACATCCTTTTTATCTTATAATACAATTGTGCTATTTCACTGTGCTTTTTTATTTTTTTTAATCCTGTCGCAAGGAAAAATGTTGTGATTAACTTAAAAATACACAGTAATGTATGTTGTATCATGTTCACAATATGAGGTGGCATGAACGACGGTATAGTAAAATGCCATATCTTTGCGTAGATCCATTCCTTCATATTCTGTATACTGTCCTGCTCTATCTTTGGATAGGCACAGCTGAACAATCCTCAATCCAAGCATAAATAAAAAGGGTGGTGTAGCCCCACCACTGAAAACATAAATATGTTATTGGGCAAATTTACAAGCTGGGCTCTTGACACAAGGACTGATGATGGTGTTTGACAGGTGCTTGACAGCCTCCCCAGATCCATAACCCCAACCATAACGATTAGTTATAAGTTATATTAGTATTGGCTGAGCGTCCCGCTCTGAGCCTTATGAGATATCCCTTATCTCCTATGATACCTATTGTATCTCCCACGAACAAAAACACATGCACCCCACCTGTATGGGGCCCCGCCCCCATGGTGGCACCGCCCATATAGCAGTGACTCTAGTCACCAAACACCCTTCCTCGCCAAAACCCGTACCAGGAAAAGATCCCTCAAGAGGGAACTCAGGACCGCGCAGAGCGGGACGCTCAGCCAATACTAATATAACTAGGTTATCTACATACCTATCGTTATATATCGTATTTGCTTCGCGTCCCGCTCTGAGCCTTATGAGATAATGGGGAAGAGCGGACGCGAGGCCCGACAAATGTACCCCCTGAGGACCCGTAAGCCCACATCAAGGGGTGCGGGGAGCCCTGTCACCCCATCCTTCCTAACGAAGGGGGGGCGCAGTCAACTCCACCTGAATGCGAACAAGAGGGAACTAGAACCCCTGGAACACACCGTACAGGCGGAACCACGTGTGACCCAACACACTGTGGCCCATACCCATACACTCCTGCTACCCGACCAAAGGACGGGAAGCAGGAAAGGCCACAGACCCCAGAACCGCCTGGGAGACAGAACCCCCGGTCATGTCCATGAGGTAAAACCTTACAAAGGGGCCCGGGGAGGACCATGAAGCTGCAGCACAGATGTCCTCCACTGAGGCCCCACCCAGGAGAGCGGTAGAGGCAGCCACCCCACGAGTGGAGTGCGCCCTGACGCCCCCAGGGGGATCCTGCCCAGCCAACGTGTAGCAGAGGGTAATGCCCTCGCACAACCAATGGGACAGGCGCTGCTCCGACAGTGCCTTACCAGCACGAGCCCCACCGTAACAGACAAAGCTGGTCGGTAACCCTGAAGTCCTGAGTACGGCTGAGGTAAATCCCCAAGCATGGACTGGACATGACAGGTCTAGTGTGAGGAGGAGGACGAAACGCCTGAACCACAATATCCCGGGAGCGGAAGGAACTCCGGATATTCTTAGGCACGAAAGCAGGATTAGGTCGCAGAGTGACACCGCAATCGGTCCGAAAAGACAGGCACTCTGGACGTACCGAGAGAGCACAGAGCTCACCTACGCGTTTAGCGGAAGTGACAGCCAGTAGGAACGCGGTCTTGAAGGACAGCTGTCCCAACGGCGCCTGCTCGAGCGACTCAAACGGGGCCAAGGACAACCGACCGAGGACCAATTGAAGATCCCAAGTCGGAGCCAAGGAGCGTTGCACCGGCTTAACGCGTCGAGCGCCAAGCAGGAAACGCTTCACAAGAGGGTGGCTGAACAAGACATCCCCTCAAACCCCTCATGATAGGAGGATATAGCCGCTGCATATACCCTCACCGTCGAAGCCGACAGTCTATCAAGGAGAGACTGGAGGTAACTAAGGACAGCATCCAGGGGGCAGGAGACTGAGTCCCGGCCCCCCGCCTTACACCACACTTGGAACATACGTCATCTGCCCGCGTAAGCGCGACAGTGGAGGGAGCATGCGCATTCCAGATGGTAACACCATCAGGATCAAGAACCTGCGCCCCTCTACGTACCCGTCCCAACAACTGACCTAACAGATGTATGGGGAAGAATCCCTGGCGGCACGGCATCGGTCCCAGACCTGCCTGGCCATGTCCAGACGTAATCCTCACCCGTCAGGATGAGGACCGCCCCGCGACAGTACCTCTGCACCCACATTCTCCCTGCCGGGGATGTGGGGAGCCCTCAGGCCGCGCAGATGGAGGACGCCCATAGCCAGCCGCCCGCCGCCTGGTGCAGACAGGGGGAGCGTACTCCTCCCTGTCTGTCGATACACGACACTGACGTCGTATCGTCCGTCCTGATCAACACCATTTGCGGACCAGAAGGACCGCTTTCAACACCAACACATTGAACGTAGCGCAGACCGGGCAGCATGGTTTGCCAGCTGCCCCCTACTGCGTTGGCCCGACGCGTTACCAGCGAGGGAGGATGGAAGATCGGGGATGCGCATACGCATCCTACAGGTCTATGGAGGAGAACCAGACCCCCACCTGAGACGATCCAAAAAATGCTGAACCTTCCCATGGGACAGGTCCAGCCTGGGTCTTACACCCCTCCCTCCCGACTTCTCGGGCAGAGAACACCGGGAGGAGAACGCCACGACGATGGCTTGCTTCGTCCACAGAGATTGGATCTCGTTGACCAGAGCTGTCACTGCTGGAGACCCTGACAATAGGGTCTGTACCAAACCTGAAAACGGGTGGGGTTGTGTAAACACAAGTCCCCGCCTCAGCGTTCTCTCCATCCACCTCGACATATGGTACTGCCGTAGTCATATGTGACGACACTCCCAACGCACCCGCCGTCACGTGGCGCAGGTCCGCCAGGAACTGTAGATAGTTGGCCCGGTCCCCCCGCTGTGCGTAGTCAACCCTGGAACCGTGCGAGGAGCGCGTTCCGTGTCGGAACACCTGACCCTGACACCACCCACGAGGTAATCGCACCCAAGGGGGAACCCCGACAGAAAAGGGCCGGTCTGATACGGGGGGCTTCCGATGAAAAAAGCCCCCCCACTGAACACCCCTCCAGAACATGCTGAAGGAGTTGTTCTGCAGCCGGACATGCAAGGTGTAAGGCCCCCATGGGTTCCTACACACCGTAGCCCTGCAGTGATATTACTACCACCCCAAATCATGTGAGCTGCGACCACTTGCCAATATTTCAGGAGTGGGAGGCACCAACATGATACCTGGCCTGGCGAAGGCGAGGCCGTGGAAGCCCGCACTGTGTGCCTCAAAAGGTTTCGAGCCCCCCTGCTGACAACACTTAAGTTGACAGACGTAACACCAGGCTCAACCAACACAGTTCAAGGTGTGGGAGCCGCTTGACAGCACAACATTCTCACGGACAGACCCAGGCTCAGCCATCAACTGGGTGTCAGCCCCTGTCCCCATGAGAAGCGAAAAGGGGGGCCGCCCGCGCATCAACAAAGGCACGCGGCCCGCAGCCAAAGGAAACAATCAGAGCCCACTTCTTCCGCTGGTGTTGAGGAAGGGAGTGATCGGAGAGCGGGCTGCTCGCGGCAGGACGGTGATGGCTTGTTTGTTCAAGCCGAACCCATCCTACATGGCCGATCCCTCGGCCGCCAAGGCTGTCGGCCTTGTGGACACCTGTCGAATCAACGCCCAGGATACCTCTGGTGGGGGAAAACATGGCCGCCTGTCGAGGGCCTCGTCATCGCCGCTGACGAGGCCGTGCTCTCTCTTCTTCTGGCTGCGCGGTGTGAGGCGGTGTAGGGCCTAGGACAATACCGCCCGCGCTCCAGCAGAAGACCAAAAACCCCTGCGGAGAGGGGAACCCTGAGCGGTTATAGCTTGCGGCTGGGTCAAAGCTAATAACGTCAACAACCTCGCGCAATGTGTCGACGTCGGCTGGCCCTCAAGGCCCCTCCACCAGACACCATTTTTTTAATCGAAAAAAACAGCAATTCGAACACAGTTCTAATCGTTGCCAATTCCATACCGTGGCGGTACAAGCCTTAACAGCCCACCAGCCACTCGCCAGGCCGACCCACCCACGGTGTCGGCCGGGCGGGGCATTGTTTCAATATATCAAAAACAAAGGACTGATGTTAACACGGAGCACCAGTGGTGATTGCAAACAGCAACCTCCACTGTGGTGTGCACCATGAAAAGGTTAAATGAATAAAAGAGCTAAACCACAAAATACTGTAGAAAGAGCAAACCCATACACACAAAGTTAAGGGGAGACGGACCAGAGCGAACTAGTCCCGCCTTCATTCAACACATTCACAACAGGACACCAGCCCTAGTTTAGCCCATTTACCAAAAAGGTAAACAAAGCCCCCCCCCGCACTACTCCCCCAGTACACCGATTGACCGTCAGTATGAATGGTTGAGAGGAGAGAAAACTGTAGCAAGACAGACCTTCTCATAGCAGAGTGACAAAACGAAACAATAGCCCACTACACAGGGCCGCCTCAGGGGTTGGGGGGCCTCGCGTCTAAAAACGCACAGGGCCTCACATTTCTCCCAAGCGGCCCTGCCCTTATACTACTAGCCTAGCGAGCGGCGATGTGGGACCCAGAACAACAATTGCCTGCGCACAGACACGCAACATGTTTACCATGTCGGCTGGACCCATAGCCCCACTACCCGACGCCAACCCAGATGGGAACACCGTTCAACAAACCCCGCCGGAACACAAGGTAACATACCTGGCTAGGCAACCTAGCCACGGCCTACCCTGTTGTCAACCCATTTACCCGAAAAAAGGTAAATAGGACTCAGCAAAAAAAACCACAACAGCTACCTACTGACCTTCATTGATGAACCGGGCAAGAGGAGGGAGAGTGACAACATCTCACGGCGGAGACATTAGAACAGCGTAGCAATTAGCAGTAGTAATAGCGTGCGGCATTAGCGATAGCATGTAGCATAGCATTAGATGTTTTAGTAGCACGCCCAAGACAGTTTGGAAACCGTTCC
This sequence comes from Notolepis coatsorum, assembly GCF_963971535.1. Taxonomy (NCBI): domain Eukaryota; kingdom Metazoa; phylum Chordata; class Actinopteri; order Aulopiformes; family Paralepididae; genus Notolepis; species Notolepis coatsorum. Next base: position 91,708,812 of record NC_140180.1, read on the forward strand.
CTGCAGTGAACGTTCACCAAACCATCCTGCCCCCGGCGCCAACACACAACATGGTTGTGTAACAAAACAAACCAGCATTACTAACACTAATACCCATGCCTGAAGACACAGGGCCTACCTGAGTACAAGCTGGCCCGACAGCCAGTCTTGTACAGCTGAACCTCGATGTGCTGTCATCAAACGAGGAACATCAACATAGGCCCGTTGTGTCGCCGAAAACATGCGTCGAAGATGCCAGGGGCCAGCAACCTCCGGTAAGCTTTCAAACATTATGACTCTGATCTTTTCATCCTGCTAGTTATCGTATGGTGCACACATCCATTACGCTGGGACGAAAATAGAGGAAGGGTGTTTGGTGACTAGAGTCACTGCTATATGGGCGGTGCCACCATGGGGGCGGGGCCCCATACAGGTGGGGTGCATGTGTTTTTGTTCGTGGGAGATACAATAGGTATCATAGGAGATAAGGGATATCTCATAAGGCTCAGAGTGGGACGCGAAGCAAATACGATATATAACCACACTGTTACCTTAAACTAACCATAACCATAACCACACTGTTACCTTAAACTAACCATAACCATTCATTGAACATGAAAAATAACCTTGACCTTATCTCTAACCCCTATTCAAATCAGACTTTATATTCTAACCACTAACCACTAATTGAACCTTCAAATTAACCCTGATGTTAGCCATGACATGAGTTGGTGTTGTAGTCGTCAATGCACTTACTGTACCTACAGCAGTTGGTTCAAACCCTAGTCATGAATTTACCTGCGTGTTCTTTTCACGCAACTAACAATGACACACTATCATGTAGTGGCCCAGCGTCAGCGTGTGTATTTCACACATGGGTGTGAGATCGGGTTGACTGCAGCTACACCTGCAATTCTTACTGCAATCTCTAGCAGCAAAAGCTTTGCTAACGTGGAATGTTAGTAAACACTAAGCGTGAGTTATGCTGGGTGTAGAAAATGTAAAAAAAAAAGCATACTTTCTTTCTATCTACAAGCCACACTGCACCAGATCATATATAGTAGCTGTATTATTGTCTCTGAGAATACCATTCAAATATAAATAGGCTGGGATTAATGGAATTGGAATATTAACGATACAATTTACATTACCACATTGAAGCAGGCGTAAAATGCTTATAATTAACACGCTCATTGTCTGTTGTATTAGCTATTTATGGTTAGGACAATTGGAATTAGAACACTGGGCTGTGCTTTTTAACACACATTTGTTGGCTTGTATTGTAGGCACATTTTTCCAAAATCATGAATCAAGTTCTCATATCAATAATAATTGACATTTGACTAGTAAAAATCCTGGAGCTGCTCCATAGACAGTGAATAGTGGAACAACTCCCAGGACACTATGGTGATTTAACTGGGATATGAGGACACTATGACAGTAACCATGGTGATTTAACTGGGATATGAGGACACTATGACAGTAACCATGGTGATTTAACTGGGATATGAGGACACTATGACAGTAACCATGGTGATTTAACTGAGATATGAGGACACTATGACAGTAACCATGGTGATTTAACTGAGATATGAGGACACTATGACAGTAACCATGGTGATTTAACTGGGATATGAGGACACTATGACAGTAACCATGGTGATTTAACTGGGATATGAGGACACTATGACAGTAACCATGGTGATTTAACTGGGATATGAGGACACTATGACAGTAACCATGGTGATTTAACTGGGATATGAGGATACTATGACAGTAACCATGGTGATTTAACTGGGATATGAGGACACTATGACACTGTATGACAGTAACCATGGTGATTTGACTGTGATATGAGGACACTATGACAGTAACCATGGTGATTTAACTGGGATATGAGGACACTATGACAGTAACCATGGTGATTTAACTGGGATATGAGGATACTATGACAGTAACCATGGTGATTTAACTGGGATATGAGGACACTATGACAGTAACCATGGTGATTTAACTGGGATATGAGGACACTATGACAGTAACCATGGTGATTTAACTGGGATATGAGGATACTATGACAGTAACCATGGTGATTTAACTGGGATATGAGGACACTATGACAGTAACCATGGTGATTTGACTGGGATATGAGGACACTATGACAGTAACCATGGTGATTTTACAGGGATATTTCCTGGGATATATTCAGAGCTGTAAGCCCTACATTTAATTAAAACTCATTTAGATTTAATAGCTCAAACAAAAAATATATGAGCCCACAAAGTCTGTCACTGATTGATTTTCAGTGACCAACTCTGGTACAAAAACTCCAGTCATTTGATGACACTTCAGTGTCATACTACAGTCCATAGCCACACGCATACTAGAAGTCATGCTATAAGAGGTAGACCCTAGACTCAAGCATACT
>NC_140180.1:91716117-91751117 GCF_963971535.1 Notolepis coatsorum
AGCTGCATGCTATACCCAGGCGGCGTGCTTCTTCAGAGGAGCTAACAGCGAACACTAGCGGCCGCTCTCCGTCGGTCCGACATTCCTTTAGCTCCAAAGTGTTGTCTTGTCAACAGGCATGTCAAAGAAAAGTACACGAATAGGTCATTGTACGTGTTCTCTCTCTCTCTCTTTCTCTTCCTCTTCTCTCTCTCGCTCACTCACTCAAAACACACACGCACGGTGTTATTTCAGCTTGTATAAGTGACTACAGAGGGCATACATTGCAACTCTCAACATAACAATGACAATGAGCGTTTCAAAAAAAAATTGGTGGGGGGGGGGGGGGGGGGGGGGGGTTAAAGCTTTTGACCTATTTCTTGTCATATCTGTCAGGATGGAATCTTGACCCTTTGAAGCGCCACTACTGTCATCATAATACATTCATTTGAGTTCCACTTATCATCATAGACATAATGCTTTCCAGTTGCCTTTAGGTCCATAATCATCATCATCAAACAATAGTTATGTTTCCCATAATAACCATTTTGAGAACTGAACGTTCTGATGAACGTTTTTTGAAATCTTTTTACACCTGAGCGGGTTAAATCCACGGTAGTAGCCATATTGATTTAGGACCAATAATAACCCATTTCGATATTGCCCATTTCACTTGCCTAAAGCAGATGCCTACCTAGCAGGGGGTGAACCCAGCCTAGAAACACTGTTGACAGGAGATGTCAAGTAGAAGAAGCTTATATAGAGGGAGGTTGTAAACAAATCCATGGGGCCAGTGTGTTCAGCTGCTATAGTATATTAACATTGACTAACATTGCCTCAACCTGTTTGTCTCGGAAGCCAGAAGAGAAGTCTTGCATTATTTGCTCATCGCAAAACATTATTTATTGTTATATTGGGAACAAATGCAATATATTTATTTTCTGGCTTGCGAGGCTATTCAGCTGTGCCAGTAGATTATATATCAATTGTCACGTTTGCTGTGAATGTTTTGAACTATCCTCTATTTACCGAATTGTAGAAAACAAGTTGAATTACTTGGTTGTTTACTAGCTAGCTGATATCCTATAGCTATAGTGGGATGTTGAGATTTTACATTCAGATGGGTTTCAGAGTCTCACAGAGTCCCAGTCATTCTGCAATTCTGGGCCCATCTAGAGAAATCCATCCTTGTGACAAAACTGTGGGATTCATGGCAACTATTATGTCATCTCCTTTCAACGTCTGAACTCGCTTCACCCGTCTTTCACTCAGTGAGATAGAGTGTAGGTTACCCACATTTTTAAGGTGATATAAATCATTATGATTGAAACATATAGTATTGATTATATTAAGTAGCCTAACATCAGTTTGACGTGTAGGAAATACCAAAACAAAAGTATATTTTGTGTACATTGGTGTTACTGTGATCATAGTTTACCTACCTTTTTATTTATGATTTTTTATGATTTTATTAGGATACCCATTAGCTGATGCAGAACATCAGCTCCTCTTCCTGGGGTCAAACACATAACATATAAACATGATAATAGACATTTACAGATGACCAGTCTTCATTTGACCACTAAGTCTTCATTTGACCACTGCGTCACAGCCTGGGTGTCATTGCCCCACAGAAAGGTCTCACCTACAGACTCACTGCTGTCCTACCTCAGGGAAACATGGAGGAAGCAGTCGGTAAGATCTCCATAGTGAGGACCGTGCAGACTCAGCTGTTACAATACATGCTTAATGGCACGTGTGGGTCGACCTACACAGTCCTCGTGGGAAATCCTCCGGAGTGCACCTTTACTAGGGTGGGAATCGCCAGAGACCTCACAATATGATAGTATCGCGATACTAAATATATCGTGATACGCTGAGTATTGCGATATTAAATTTTCTTATTTATTTTTTTATTTATTTTTTATTACTTTTTTCAACTGCAAAGTAAAACTTTGTCACCATATTTTATCTAATAAAATAAAGTTCACTCTGTTCATCTCACTTCAATCATTTTTATTGCAGAACATGGTATTTTCTCAAGCAGACAGATGTAAACACTGTAATCTGTGTTGCATGTACCTGACAAACTGAACTGTTTGTATTACAGTCATATTCCAACTTAACTGAATGCACATGTGTGTGTGTGTGTGTGTGGACTACTGTACTATTACAGGTATTGAAATGAATAATGCAACTTCCTTATACAAAAAAAAAAGATTTGTTTTAATGAATAATTAAATATCGATACTTGGGGTCCCTGTATCGATACAGTATCGCCATGCAAAATATCGCGATACTACTACGTATCGATTTCCCCCCCCCACCCCTAACCTTTACCGTGTGTGAATGAATCTGTGATGTTGTTGGTCTTATTCAATGGCAGATGTACTTGAATCCTCTCCCTTGTCGTATCAACATCACCCGTATAGGTTTGGGTTTGTTTCTCCCTTTGCGACGGTCGATGGTGCGACTCTATATGTTTTTCGACAGAACCATAGAACACTGTGAATACTTCCCCATAGTACCATTCCATCCAGGCCTCACGTGGAACGCTCTCCTCCAACATGGCTGCCTGTAACCACTGGTAACCACTTTTGAAAAGAAAATGTCTAATTCCTGTGCAGTATGTAAAGTAGAGTATGTAAAACATGATATTACTGTTCCACTGTGACTTGTTTACACTAAATTGTTTGTCGATACGTCTCCCATAGAACAACAGCAAAACAGTACATAGCAACCGTTGTCTCTTCCAACATGGATGGGAGAAGAAGTGCATTGTACCCAACATTAGCCTGGCGTGGCCTGGCCCCCAGCCCTGTCAAGTGAAGGCAATTATCTCAAAAATACCAAATAGGATGTTTTTTTCCTCCCCACAACGCTGCTGTAATTTCCATTGAATACACATCCCGCATACCGTATGCAAATTATTGTATCGAGCAATTTGTACATATCTAAGGTGTTCGCCTGGTCTCGGTTCATATTTTCATTGAGCGGGGTCTCTCTCTCTCTCTCTCTCTCTCTCGCACATATTGCATTTTATTGCATCACGCACGGTTCTTATTTCCCTGGGCTGGCTGTGCCTTGCAGGTATTCCATTATGTGAAACTATCAAAGGCCTTTTCTACCTTCTGTTCGACACCCCCCCCCCCTCCCCCATCAGACCCCCCACACATCCGCCATTAATTTCTATTGAATAGGCAGCCTTTTGCAGTCGGAGGGTGATAGGCTCTTGCGGGGGTGGCTTTGCATTCAGGGCACACTGTTTAGTTAATGAAGTAGAATCAGGATATTGCCGTCTCAGCTCCCCACGCTGGACTCGGCAGTTCCCTCCTTAATTGATATCTCTCCCCCCCCCTCCCTCCCTCCCCCACTCCAGTCCAGACCAGAACTGCCCCCCCCCCCCCCCCCCCCCCCATCCTCATTCAGACTTATTACTAAACATTGATTAGCCTGCCAATGGCCCGTCCCCGGCCTGACGGACACACATTTAATACTCACACACACACACACACACACACACACACACACACACACACACACACACACACACACACACACACACACACACACACACACACACACACACACACACACACACACACACACACACACACACACACACACACACACACACACACACACACACACACACACACACACACACACACACACACACACACTGTATATTTCTTCTCCTCTCCTCGTTTCTCTCTCTTCTTTTATTATTCATCGAGGGAGACGTTGGAGACCTATGCATTTAGATATAGATGGTGTGTGGAAGTGGCTGTGTGTCCGAGCCAAGGTGGTTTGGTCCGCAGATGACCCTGAAAGATAATATATGGCTTCAAGTGTACAGAGGATGTGACCCTGATGACCTACTGTACTAGAAACCTAACACTACCTACTGTACTATAAACACAACACTACCTACTGTACTATAAACACAACACTACCTACTGTACTATAAACATAACACTACCTACTGTACTATAAACCTAACACTACTGTACTATAAACCTAACACTACTGTACTATAAACCTAACACTACCTACTGTACTATAAACCTAACACTACTGTACTATAAACCTAACACTACCTACTGTACTATAAACCTAACACTACTGTACTATAAACCTAACACTACTGTACTATAAACCTAACACTACCTACTGTACTATAAACCTAACACTACTGTACTATAAACATAACACTACTGTACTATAAACCTAACACTACTGTACTATAAACATAACACTACTGTACTATAAACCTAACACTACTGTACGATAAACCTAACACTACTGTACTATAAACCTAACACTACCTACTGTACTAGAAACCTAACACTACCTACTGTACTAGAAACCTAACACTACCTACTGTACTATAAACCTAACACTACTGTACTATAAACCTAACACTACCTACTGTACTATAAACCTAACACTACCTACTGTACTATAAACCTAACACTACTGTACTATAAACATAACACTACTGTACTATAAACCTAACACTATCTACTGTACGATAAACCTAACACTACTGTACTATAAACCTAACACTACCTACTGTACTATAAACCTAACACTACCTACTGTACTATAAACATAACACTACCTACTGTACTATAAACATAACACTACTGTACTATAAACATAACACTACTGTACTATAAACCTAACACTACTGTACTATAAACATAACACTACCTACTGTACTATAAACATAACACTACTGTACTATAAACCTAACACTACCTACTGTACTATAAACCTAACACTACCTACTGTACTATAAACCTAACACTACCTACTGTACTATAAACCTAACACTACTGTACTATAAACCTAACACTACCTACTGTACTATAAACCTAACACTTCCTACTGTACTATAAACCTAACACTACCTACTGTTAGGGCTGGGCGATATGACGATATTATATAAATATCGGGTACAGTTCATTAACGATACACTTTTTTAACGTATCGTGGATATCGTGATGTTTTGCCCAAGAGGATTGTGTCGCGTCAATCTGGTCCACCCCGTTCAAACATTTGAACAACGCCGCTCCCACACACACACTACTAGTACTGCATCAAAGTTAGTACTTATGATTAACAAAGGCATTCGTTTTGTGGCATTAACGTTATATAGTTACACGCAGGGGAGGAAACTAACTTTTTGGCTTACCAGCCAACTGGCGAGTATCTGAATTTTTTTACCAGCCAAACAGATTTTTTACCAGACAAAAAAAATCGCTAATTGTGATAATTACTTCTTTGTATGTCTTCGTCTAAATAGATTTTCAATCATAGTAAAATAATCACACCGTGTCTCTACTCTTTAAAATATGTATTAGCATAAAACATTAATCTCTACTCTTCACAATATTAGCATAAAACATATTAACATGAAAGAGGTATCTATTCTGGACTGGGTTGGGCTGAACTGGGCAGTGAAAGATGCTGGGTTGGACTGGGTTGGGCAGTGAAAGAAAAAAACCGAAGTATGTTGTGAAGTGTATAGATAGATGTGAAATATATAGATGTAGCAGTAGTCTATCTGTATGTCATATGTTATGATGAATTGAAAATGCCGTACTGTATTGTACCCATTCTGCAATCTGTTAATAAAGTTTTCAATCAATCAAGTTAACTTTGAACCTCGGTTGTCAAGCCTCGTCAATGTTGTGTATGCATCTGGGTAGGCACACTGTGCCTTTAAGACAGCACGGTGGTCTTACGACAGTACCGTCAAGTGTTGTGATAACGTCAGTTGGGTTGGTGTGCTGTTGTACACAGTGCACTGGTTGAGCTTAGCTAGCCCCTTTCGTGACTGCGATGTGCAAGCCAGGGGCTTTTGAGCATGAAATAAAATGTCTAACCTTACGTCGTAGTCCGGTGCTTTTTTGGAAACATTATAGTCATAACAGATACACCTAGCTGGCTGCTTTGAGCACACGGGGCTAACGTTAGCTAGCAAGCAGCTATCGCTAAAACTAGAAGCTAACCACTGTATACATTTCCAGTAGACTAACATTACACCTCTGTGATTTAAATGTGTCCTTAGTAACTTATACTCGAGGGTTGTACTAGGGTTGGATGCAGTTCCCCGTTGGTCAGTCTGTCTGTTTTCCATCTTCTGCTGTGTTTAACGTTATCCGTTTGAGAGTGCTCCTGATGGCTAGCCTAGTAACGCAGGACTTTTATCATTATATGTCCGCGGGTTGGCCAGTACTGCGCAAACTTTTATTAAACATTATATGTCCGCGGGTGGTCTTGTGCAGTGCTCTCGTGGCACTGTCAACTAAAGCGAGCACTCAGAAGACGCGCACCGTTTGCCAGTGCAGTGATTGCAGAATGTTTATTTTTTTTGTATACTCGCCAGACTGGCGAGTGGTCTTCATGAATCACTCGCCAAACGTAAAAAATACTCGCATTTGGCGAGTAAAGTGGCCTAATTTCCTCCCCTGGTTACACGTTATATAGTTACACATCAGCGTATTTACCCAAACATAGCAACGTCCGATGACGACATAGATAGCAAGCGTTACTGTTCATATCTCAGTCCGTGCCGAGTTGTGCGTGCCCATTCTGCGGTCTGTTAATAAAGTTTTCAATCAGACAGATGTATGGAAAGGCTTTTATTATAACATTTGTTGCAGTAAAATCATTATGCCTCGTTGTCATGCTGCGGTGCGCTGGTAATCACTCGTCGGCCGCGGTGAGCTGTTGTTGTTGTCGTTGAGCTGAGCTGAGCTGCTCTCGTTAAAATCAATGGAGGGCATTCAGGAATGTAAAAAAATAATAGCGCTTGCCGATTGGTGCTAAGAACAGCAGGGCGGGTACAAGCGGTGTGACGTAATTGGCAGACTCGACTGTCAATCAAAATTATTCTGTTGCCGGCTGAATGATTGATGAATGAAAACGTTATTAACGATTGCAGAATGGGTACAATACAGTACAGCTCAATACAACAACAGTGGACTGACTGGAGGATGAAGACCAGAAAAAGACTTTCGGCTTTTTTACATAAGGGTCCTCCATTTTCAATTCATCAAAACATTTAGAGACATACAAATATACAGTAGTTTCATAAAAATGCTAAAATCCTATTGATTGATTGATTGATTGATTGATTTAAAACTTTATTAACATATTGCAGAATGGGTACAGTACAGCTCAATACATACAATTGTTAAGGGGATGCAGACCAGAGAAAGACTTTCGTCTTGTTTACATCAGGGTCCCCCATTTTCAATTCATCATATTTCATATCTAAATCATATAATATCTCATTGCTAAATATATGCAATATATAATCTAATAATCCAATAATCTAAATCTAATATATAATATAAAAATGCTAAATGCATGGGTATTTTATTTTGTCTTTAATGTTAGCTTGCAAACTCAAATACTGTCTTGGTAAGCCTCATAATGAATTGTTTGGGGAAAAAAAGAAAAACATTGTGATGCGTATCGTGTATCGCCGAAAGGTCAGAAAATATCGTGATATCATATTTAGGCCATATCGCCCAGCCCTACCTACTGTACTATAAACCTAACACTTCCTACTGTACTATAAACCTAACACTACCTACTGTACTATAAACCTAACACTTCCTACTGTACTATAAACCTAACACTACCTACTGTACTATAAACCTAACACTACATACTGTACTATAAACCTAACACTACCTACTGTACTATAAACCTAACACTTCCTACTGTACTATAAACCTAACACTACCTACTGTACTATAAACCTAACACTACTGTACTATAAACCTAACACTACTGTACTATAAACCTAACACTACCTACTGTACTATAAACCTAACACTACCTACTGTACTATAAACCTAACACTACTGTACTATAAACCTAACACTACCTACTGTACTATAAACCTAACACTACCTACTGTACTATAAACCTAACACTACCTACTGTACTATAAACCTAACACTAACTACTGTACTATAAACCTAACACTACCTACTGTACTATAAACCTAACACTTCCTACTGTACTATAAACCTAACACTACCTACTGTACTATAAACATAACACTACCTACTGTACTATAAACCTAACACTACCTACTGTACTATATACCTAACACTACATACTGTACTATAAACCTAACACTACCTACTGTACTATATACCTAACACTACATACTGTACTATAAACCTAACACGTCCTACTGTACTATAAACCTAACACTACTGTACTATAAACCTAACACTACCTACTGTACTATAAACATAACACTACTGTACTATAAACCTAACACCACCTACTGTACTATAAACCTAACACTACTGTACTATAAACATAACACTACCTACTGTACTATAAACCTAACACTTCCTACTGTACTATAAACCTAACACGTCCTACTGTACTATAAACCTAACACTACCTGCTGTACTATAAACCTAACACTATCTACTGTACTATAAACCTAACACTACTGTACTATAAACCCAACACTACCTACTGTACTATAAACCTAACACTACCTACTGTACTATAAACCTAACACTTCCTACTGTACTATAAACCTAACACTTCCTACTGTACTATAAACCTAACACTACCTACTGTACTATAAACCTAACACTATCTACTGTACTATAAACCTAACACTACTGTACTATAAACCTAACACTACCTACTGTACTATAAACCTAACACGACCTACTGTACTATAAACCTAACACTATCTACTGTACTATAAACCTAACACTACCTACTGTACTATAAACCTAACACTTCCTACTGTACTATAAACCTAACACTACCTACTGTACTATAAACCTAACACTACCTACTGTACTATAAACCTAACACTATCTACTGTACTATAAACCTAACACGACTGTACTATAAACCTAACACTACTGTACTATAAACATAACACTACTGTACTATAAACCTAACACTACTGTACTATAAACATAACACTACTGTACTATAAACATAACACTACTGTACTATAAACATAACACTACTGTACTATAAACCTAACACTACCTACTGTACTATAAACCTAACACTTCCTACTGTACTATAAACATAACACTACCTACTGTACTATAAACCTAACACTATCTACTGTACTATAAACCTAACACTACCTACTGTACTATAAACCTAACACTTCCTACTGTACTATAAACCTAACACTACCTACTGTACTATAAACCTAACACTACCTACTGTACTATAAACCTAACACTATCTACTGTACTATAAACCTAACACTACTGTACTATAAACCTAACACTACTGTACTATAAACATAACACTACTGTACTATAAACCTAACACTACCTACTGTACTATAAACCTAACACTACCTACTGTACTATAAACATAACACTACTGTACTATAAACATAACACTACTGTACTATAAACCTAACACTACCTACTGTACTATAAACCTAACACTACCTACTGTACTATAAACATAACACTACTGTACTATAAACCTAACACTACCTACTGTACTATAAACCTAACACTACCTACTGTACTATAAACATAACACTACTGTACTATAAACCTAACACTACCTACTGTACTATAAACCTAACACTACCTACTGTACTATAAACATAACACTACTGTACTATAAACATAACACTACCTACTGTACTATAAACCTAACACTACCTACTGTACTATAAACCTAACACTACCTACTGTACTATAAACATAACACTACCTACTGTACTATAAACCTAACACTACTGTACTATAAACCTAACACTACTGTACTATAAACAATACTACCTACTGTACTATAAATATAACACTACATACTGTACTATAAACATAACACTACTGTACTATAAACCTAACACTACATACTGTACTATAAACATAACACTACTGTACTATAAACATAACACTACCTACTGTACTATAAACCTAACACTACCTACTGTACTATAAACATAACACTACTGTACTATAAACCTAACACTACTGTACTATAAACATAACACTACCTACTGTACTATAAACCTAACACTACCTACTGTACTATAAACCTAACACTACTGTACTATAAACCTAACACTACTGTACTATAAACCTAACACTACTGTACTATAAACATAACACTACCTAATGTACTATAAACCTAACACTACCTACTGTACTATAAACCTAACACTACTGTACTATAAACCTAACACTACCTACTGTACTATAAACCTAACACTATCTACTGTACTATAAACCTAACACAACTGTACTATAAACCTAACACTACTGTACTATAAACATAACACTACTGTACTATAAACCTAACACTACTGTACTATAAACATAACACTATCTACTGTACTATAAACCTAACACTACCTACTGTACTATAAACCTAACACTACCTAATGTACTATAAACATAACACTACTGTACTATAAACATAACACTACTGTACTATAAACATAACACTACTGTACTATAAACCTAACACTACTGTACTATAAACATAACACTACCTACTGTACTATAAACCTAACACTACCTACTGTACTATAAACCTAACACTACCTAATGTACTATAAACATAACACTACTGTACTATAAACATAACACTACTGTACTATAAACCTAACACTACTGTACTATAAACATAACACTACCTACTGTACTATAAACCTAACACTACCTAATGTACTATAAACCTAACACTACTGTACTATAAACCTAACACTACCTACTGTACTATAAACATAACACTACCTACTGTACTATAAACATAACACTACCTACTGTACTATAAACCTAACACTACCTACTGTACTATAAACCTAACACAACCTACTGTACTATAAACCTAACACTACCTACTGTACTATAAACCTAACACTACTGTACTATAAACCTAACACTACTGTACTATAAACATAACACTACCTACTGTACTATAAACCTAACACCACCTACTGTACTATAAACCTAACACTACTGTACTATAAACCTAACACTACTGTACTATAAACATAACACTAACTACTGTACTATAAACCTAACACTACCTACTGTACTATAAACCTAACACTACTGTACTATAAACCTAACACTACTGTACTATAAACATAACACTACCTACTGTACTATAAACCTAACACTACCTACTGTATTATAAACCTAACACTATCTACTGTACTATAAACCGAACACTACCTACTGTACTATAAACCTAACACTATCTACTGTACTATAAACCTAACACTACTGTACTATAAACCTAACACTACTGTACTATAAACCTAACACTACTGTACTATAAACCTAACACTACTGTACTATAAACCTAACACTACCTACTGTACTATAAACCTAACACTACTGTACTATAAACCTAACACTACCTACTGTACTATAAACCTAACACTACTGTACTATAAACCTAACACTACCTACTGTACTATAAACCTAACACTACTGTACTATAAACCTAACACTACCTACTGTACTATAAACCTAACACTACTGTACTATAAACCTAACACTATCTACTGTACTATAAACCTAACACTACTGTACTATAAACCTAACACTACCTACTGTACTATAAACCTAACACTATCTACTGTACTATAAACCTAACACTACTGTACTATAAACCTAACACTACCTACTGTACTATAAACCTAACACTACCTACTGTACTATAAACCTAACACTACATACTGTACTATATACCTAACACTATCTACTGTACTATAAACCTAACACTACTGTACTATAAACCTAACACTACTGTACTATAAACAATACTACCTACTGTACTATAAATATAACACTACCTACTGTACTATAAACCTAACACTACTGTACTATAAACCTAACACTACTGTACTATAAACAATACTACCTACTGTACTATAAATATAACACTACATACTGTACTATAAACATAACACTACTGTACTATAAACCTAACACTATATACTGTACTATAAACATAACACTACTGTACTATAAACATAACACTACCTACTGTACTATAAACCTAACACTACCTACTGTACTATAAACATAACACTACTGTACTATAAACCTAACACTACTGTACTATAAACATAACACTACCGACTGTACTATAAACCTAACACTACCTACTGTACTATAAACCTAACACTACTGTACTATAAACCTAACACTACTGTACTATAAACATAACACTACCTAATGTACTATAAACCTAACACTACCTACTGTACTATAAACCTAACACTACTGTACTATAAACCTAACACTACCTACTGTACTATAAACCTAACACTATCTACTGTACTATAAACCTAACACAACTGTACTATAAACCTAACACTACTGTACTATAAACATAACACTACTGTACTATAAACATAACACTACTGTACTATAAACATAACACTATCTACTGTACTATAAACCTAACACTACCTACTGTACTATAAACCTAACACTACCTAATGTACTATAAACATAACACTACTGTACTATAAACATAACACTACTGTACTATAAACCTAACACTACTGTACTATAAACATAACACTACCTATCTAGGTCGTCCTCGGACGGGCCCTCCATCGGTGCTTCCAGTCATCCCGATCATCCATGCATCTGGCTAGCTCGCCGGTGCTTTCTGTTCCCACATCTCTCCTGAGTACGTCCACATAGGTTAACGTGGGACGTCCTCGTGATCGATGCCCGTGTGTTGGTTCCCACAGTACAAGTTTGCTGTACTATAAACCTACTGTACTATAAACCTAACACTACCTACTGTACTATAAACCTAACACTACCTAATGTACTATAAACATAACACTACTGTACTATAAACATAACACTACTGTACTATAAACCTAACACTACTGTACTATAAACATAACACTACCTACTGTACTATAAACCTAACACTACCTAATGTACTATAAACCTAACACTACTGTACTATAAACCTAACACTACCTACTGTACTATAAACATAACACTACCTACTGTACTATAAACATAACACTACCTACTGTACTATAAACCTAACACTACCTACTGTACTATAAACCTAACACAACCTACTGTACTATAAACCTAACACTACCTACTGTACTATAAACCTAACACTACTGTACTATAAACCTAACACTACTGTACTATAAACATAACACTACCTACTGTACTATAAACCTAACACTACCTACTGTACTATAAACCTAACACTACTGTACTATAAACCTAACACTACTGTACTATAAACATAACACTATCTACTGTACTATAAACCTAACACTACCTACTGTACTATAAACCTAACACTACTGTACTATAAACCTAACACTACTGTACTATAAACATAACACTACCTACTGTACTATAAACCTAACACTACCTACTGTATTATAAACCTAACACTATCTACTGTACTATAAACCGAACACTACCTACTGTACTATAAACCTAACACTATCTACTGTACTATAAACCTAACACTACTGTACTATAAACCTAACACTACTGTACTATAAACATAACACTACCTGTACTATAAACCTAACACTACCTACTGTACTATAAACCTAACACGACTGTACTATAAACCTAACACTACTGTACTATAAACCTAACACTACTGTACTATAAACCTAACACTACTGTACTATAAACCTAACACTACCTACTGTACTATAAACCTAACACTACTGTACTATAAACCTAACACTACCTACTGTACTATAAACCTAACACTACTGTACTATAAACCTAACACTACATAATGTACTATAAACCTAACACTACTGTACTATAAACCTAACACTACTGTACTATAAACCTAACACTACCTACTGTACTATAAACCTAACACTACTGTACTATAAACCTAACACTATCTACTGTACTATAAACCTAACACTACTGTACTATAAACATAACACTACCTACTGTACTATAAACCTAACACTACCTACTGTATTATAAACCTAACACTATCTACTGTACTATAAACCGAACACTACCTACTGTACTATAAACCTAACACTATCTACTGTACTATAAACCTAACACTACTGTACTATAAACCTAACACTACTGTACTATAAACATAACACTACCTGTACTATAAACCTAACACTACCTACTGTACTATAAACCTAACACGACTGTACTATAAACCTAACACTACTGTACTATAAACCTAACACTACTGTACTATAAACCTAACACTACTGTACTATAAACCTAACACTACCTACTGTACTATAAACCTAACACTACTGTACTATAAACCTAACACTACCTACTGTACTATAAACCTAACACTACTGTACTATAAACCTAACACTACCTAATGTACTATAAACCTAACACTACTGTACTATAAACCTAACACTACTGTACTATAAACCTAACACTACCTACTGTACTATAAACCTAACACTACTGTACTATAAACCTAACACTATCTACTGTACTATAAACCTAACACTACTGTACTATAAACCTAACACTACCTACTGTACTATAAACCTAACACTATCTACTGTACTATAAACCTAACACTACTGTACTATAAACCTAACACTACCTACTGTACTATAAACCTAACACTACCTACTGTACTATAAACCTAACACTACCTACTGTACTATATACCTAACACTATCTACTGTACTATAAACCTAACACTACTGTACTATAAACCTAACACTATCTACTGTACTATAAACCTAACACTACCTACTGTACTATAAACCTAACACTACCTATTGTACTATATACCTAACACTATCTACTGTACTATAAACCTAACACGACTGTACTATAAACCTAACACTACCTACTGTACTATAAACCTAACACGACCTACTGTACTATAAACCTAACACTATCTACTGTACTATAAACCTAACACTACCTACTGTACTATAAACCTAACACTTCCTACTGTACTATAAACCTAACACTACCTACTGTACTATAAACCTAACACTACCTACTGTACTATAAACCTAACACTATCTACTGTACTATAAACCTAACACGACTGTACTATAAACCTAACACTACTGTACTATAAACATAACACTACTGTACTATAAACCTAACACTACTGTACTATAAACATAACACTACTGTACTATAAACATAACACTACTGTACTATAAACATAACACTACTGTACTATAAACCTAACACTACCTACTGTACTATAAACCTAACACTTCCTACTGTACTATAAACATAACACTACCTACTGTACTATAAACCTAACACTATCTACTGTACTATAAACCTAACACTACCTACTGTACTATAAACCTAACACTTCCTACTGTACTATAAACCTAACACTACCTACTGTACTATAAACCTAACACTACCTACTGTACTATAAACCTAACACTATCTACTGTACTATAAACCTAACACTACTGTACTATAAACCTAACACTACTGTACTATAAACATAACACTACTGTACTATAAACCTAACACTACCTACTGTACTATAAACCTAACACTACCTACTGTACTATAAACATAACACTACTGTACTATAAACATAACACTACTGTACTATAAACCTAACACTACCTACTGTACTATAAACCTAACACTACCTACTGTACTATAAACATAACACTACTGTACTATAAACCTAACACTACCTACTGTACTATAAACCTAACACTACCTACTGTACTATAAACATAACACTACTGTACTATAAACCTAACACTACCTACTGTACTATAAACCTAACACTACCTACTGTACTATAAACATAACACTACTGTACTATAAACATAACACTACCTACTGTACTATAAACCTAACACTACCTACTGTACTATAAACCTAACACTACCTACTGTACTATAAACATAACACTACCTACTGTACTATAAACCTAACACTACTGTACTATAAACCTAACACTACTGTACTATAAACAATACTACCTACTGTACTATAAATATAACACTACATACTGTACTATAAACATAACACTACTGTACTATAAACCTAACACTACATACTGTACTATAAACATAACACTACTGTACTATAAACATAACACTACCTACTGTACTATAAACCTAACACTACCTACTGTACTATAAACATAACACTACTGTACTATAAACCTAACACTACTGTACTATAAACATAACACTACCTACTGTACTATAAACCTAACACTACCTACTGTACTATAAACCTAACACTACTGTACTATAAACCTAACACTACTGTACTATAAACCTAACACTACTGTACTATAAACATAACACTACCTAATGTACTATAAACCTAACACTACCTACTGTACTATAAACCTAACACTACTGTACTATAAACCTAACACTACCTACTGTACTATAAACCTAACACTATCTACTGTACTATAAACCTAACACAACTGTACTATAAACCTAACACTACTGTACTATAAACATAACACTACTGTACTATAAACCTAACACTACTGTACTATAAACATAACACTATCTACTGTACTATAAACCTAACACTACCTACTGTACTATAAACCTAACACTACCTAATGTACTATAAACATAACACTACTGTACTATAAACATAACACTACTGTACTATAAACATAACACTACTGTACTATAAACCTAACACTACTGTACTATAAACATAACACTACCTACTGTACTATAAACCTAACACTACCTACTGTACTATAAACCTAACACTACCTAATGTACTATAAACATAACACTACTGTACTATAAACATAACACTACTGTACTATAAACCTAACACTACTGTACTATAAACATAACACTACCTACTGTACTATAAACCTAACACTACCTAATGTACTATAAACCTAACACTACTGTACTATAAACCTAACACTACCTACTGTACTATAAACATAACACTACCTACTGTACTATAAACATAACACTACCTACTGTACTATAAACCTAACACTACCTACTGTACTATAAACCTAACACAACCTACTGTACTATAAACCTAACACTACCTACTGTACTATAAACCTAACACTACTGTACTATAAACCTAACACTACTGTACTATAAACATAACACTACCTACTGTACTATAAACCTAACACCACCTACTGTACTATAAACCTAACACTACTGTACTATAAACCTAACACTACTGTACTATAAACATAACACTAACTACTGTACTATAAACCTAACACTACCTACTGTACTATAAACCTAACACTACTGTACTATAAACCTAACACTACTGTACTATAAACATAACACTACCTACTGTACTATAAACCTAACACTACCTACTGTATTATAAACCTAACACTATCTACTGTACTATAAACCGAACACTACCTACTGTACTATAAACCTAACACTATCTACTGTACTATAAACCTAACACTACTGTACTATAAACCTAACACTACTGTACTATAAACCTAACACTACTGTACTATAAACCTAACACTACTGTACTATAAACCTAACACTACCTACTGTACTATAAACCTAACACTACTGTACTATAAACCTAACACTACCTACTGTACTATAAACCTAACACTACTGTACTATAAACCTAACACTACCTACTGTACTATAAACCTAACACTACTGTACTATAAACCTAACACTACCTACTGTACTATAAACCTAACACTACTGTACTATAAACCTAACACTATCTACTGTACTATAAACCTAACACTACTGTACTATAAACCTAACACTACCTACTGTACTATAAACCTAACACTATCTACTGTACTATAAACCTAACACTACTGTACTATAAACCTAACACTACCTACTGTACTATAAACCTAACACTACCTACTGTACTATAAACCTAACACTACATACTGTACTATATACCTAACACTATCTACTGTACTATAAACCTAACACTACTGTACTATAAACCTAACACTACTGTACTATAAACAATACTACCTACTGTACTATAAATATAACACTACCTACTGTACTATAAACCTAACACTACTGTACTATAAACCTAACACTACTGTACTATAAACAATACTACCTACTGTACTATAAATATAACACTACATACTGTACTATAAACATAACACTACTGTACTATAAACCTAACACTATATACTGTACTATAAACATAACACTACTGTACTATAAACATAACACTACCTACTGTACTATAAACCTAACACTACCTACTGTACTATAAACATAACACTACTGTACTATAAACCTAACACTACTGTACTATAAACCTAACACTACCTACTGTACTATAAACCTAACACTACTGTACTATAAACCTAACACTACTGTACTATAAACATAACACTACCTAATGTACTATAAACCTAACACTACCTACTGTACTATAAACCTAACACTACTGTACTATAAACCTAACACTACCTACTGTACTATAAACCTAACACTATCTACTGTACTATAAACCTAACACAACTGTACTATAAACCTAACACTACTGTACTATAAACATAACACTACTGTACTATAAACATAACACTACTGTACTATAAACATAACACTATCTACTGTACTATAAACCTAACACTACCTACTGTACTATAAACCTAACACTACCTAATGTACTATAAACATAACACTACTGTACTATAAACATAACACTACTGTACTATAAACCTAACACTACTGTACTATAAACATAACACTACCTATCTAGGTCGTCCTCGGACGGGCCCTCCATCGGTGCTTCCAGTCATCCCGATCATCCATGCATCTGGCTAGCTCGCCGGTGCTTTCTGTTCCCACATCTCTCCTGAGTACGTCCACATAGGTTAACGTGGGACGTCCTCGTGATCGATGCCCGTGTGTTGGTTCCCACAGTACAAGTTTGCTGTACTATAAACCTACTGTACTATAAACCTAACACTACCTACTGTACTATAAACCTAACACTACCTAATGTACTATAAACATAACACTACTGTACTATAAACATAACACTACTGTACTATAAACCTAACACTACTGTACTATAAACATAACACTACCTACTGTACTATAAACCTAACACTACCTAATGTACTATAAACCTAACACTACTGTACTATAAACCTAACACTACCTACTGTACTATAAACATAACACTACCTACTGTACTATAAACATAACACTACCTACTGTACTATAAACCTAACACTACCTACTGTACTATAAACCTAACACAACCTACTGTACTATAAACCTAACACTACCTACTGTACTATAAACCTAACACTACTGTACTATAAACCTAACACTACTGTACTATAAACATAACACTACCTACTGTACTATAAACCTAACACTACCTACTGTACTATAAACCTAACACTACTGTACTATAAACCTAACACTACTGTACTATAAACATAACACTATCTACTGTACTATAAACCTAACACTACCTACTGTACTATAAACCTAACACTACTGTACTATAAACCTAACACTACTGTACTATAAACATAACACTACCTACTGTACTATAAACCTAACACTACCTACTGTATTATAAACCTAACACTATCTACTGTACTATAAACCGAACACTACCTACTGTACTATAAACCTAACACTATCTACTGTACTATAAACCTAACACTACTGTACTATAAACCTAACACTACTGTACTATAAACATAACACTACCTGTACTATAAACCTAACACTACCTACTGTACTATAAACCTAACACGACTGTACTATAAACCTAACACTACTGTACTATAAACCTAACACTACTGTACTATAAACCTAACACTACTGTACTATAAACCTAACACTACCTACTGTACTATAAACCTAACACTACTGTACTATAAACCTAACACTACCTACTGTACTATAAACCTAACACTACTGTACTATAAACCTAACACTACATAATGTACTATAAACCTAACACTACTGTACTATAAACCTAACACTACTGTACTATAAACCTAACACTACCTACTGTACTATAAACCTAACACTACTGTACTATAAACCTAACACTATCTACTGTACTATAAACCTAACACTACTGTACTATAAACATAACACTACCTACTGTACTATAAACCTAACACTACCTACTGTATTATAAACCTAACACTATCTACTGTACTATAAACCGAACACTACCTACTGTACTATAAACCTAACACTATCTACTGTACTATAAACCTAACACTACTGTACTATAAACCTAACACTACTGTACTATAAACATAACACTACCTGTACTATAAACCTAACACTACCTACTGTACTATAAACCTAACACGACTGTACTATAAACCTAACACTACTGTACTATAAACCTAACACTACTGTACTATAAACCTAACACTACTGTACTATAAACCTAACACTACCTACTGTACTATAAACCTAACACTACTGTACTATAAACCTAACACTACCTACTGTACTATAAACCTAACACTACTGTACTATAAACCTAACACTACCTAATGTACTATAAACCTAACACTACTGTACTATAAACCTAACACTACTGTACTATAAACCTAACACTACCTACTGTACTATAAACCTAACACTACTGTACTATAAACCTAACACTATCTACTGTACTATAAACCTAACACTACTGTACTATAAACCTAACACTACCTACTGTACTATAAACCTAACACTATCTACTGTACTATAAACCTAACACTACTGTACTATAAACCTAACACTACCTACTGTACTATAAACCTAACACTACCTACTGTACTATAAACCTAACACTACCTACTGTACTATATACCTAACACTATCTACTGTACTATAAACCTAACACTACTGTACTATAAACCTAACACTATCTACTGTACTATAAACCTAACACTACCTACTGTACTATAAACCTAACACTACCTATTGTACTATATACCTAACACTATCTACTGTACTATAAACCTAACACGACTGTACTATAAACCTAACACTACCTACTGTACTATAAACCTAACACTATCTACTGTACTATAAACCTAACACTACTGTACTATAAACCTAACACTATCTACTGTACTATAAACCTAACACTACCTACTGTACTATAAACAACACTACCTACTGTACTATAAACCTAACACTATCTACTGTACTATAAACCTAACACTACTGTACTATAAACCTAACACTATCTACTGTACTATAAACATAACACTACCTACTGTACTATAAACCTAACACTACCTACTGTACTATAAACCTAACACAACCTACTGTACTATAAACCTAACACTACCTACTGTACTATAAACCTAACACTACTGTACTATAAACCTAACACTACCTACTGTACTATAAACATAACACTACCTACTGTACTATAAACCTAACACTACTGTACTATAAACCTAACACTACCTACTGTACTATAAACCTAACACAACCTACTGTACTATAAACCTAACACTATCTACTGTACTATAAACCTAACACTACTGTACTATAAACCTAACACTATCTACTGTACTATAAACATAACACTACCTACTGTACTATAAACCTAACACTACCTACTGTACTATAAACCTAACACAACCTACTGTACTATAAACCTAACACTATCTACTGTACTATAAACCTAACACTACATACTGTACTATAAACCTAACACTATCTACTGTACTATAAACCTAACACTACCTACTGTACTATAAACCTAACACTACCTACTGTACTATAAACCTAACACTACCTACTGTAATATAAACCTAACACTACCTACTGTACTATAAACCTAACACTACTGTACTATAAACCTAACACTACCCACTGTACTATAAACCTAACACTACCTACTGTACTATAAACCTAACTGTACTATAATCCTAACACTACCTACTGTACTATAAACCTAACTGTACTATAATCCTAACACTACCTACTGTACTATAAACATAACAATATCTACTGTACTATAAACCGAACACTATCTACTGTACTATAAACCGAACACTACCTACTGTACTATAAACCTAACACTACTGTACTATAAACCTAACACTACCTACTGTACTATAAACCTAACACTACTGTACTATAAACCTAACACTACCTACTGTACTATAAACCTAACTACTTACTGTACTATAAACCTAACAGCAATTTGAACTGTTACACCAGTGCAATACCTCAAAAACAATTGTGGTAACACTTTACTTTATGATTAAGAACTAATGAGGAACTATAATCATGTTAATAATGATTATTACATGGCGTTTTCACATTCGCCGAAATGCTTGCTTGTGATTGGTCAATAGCGCTCGTCAGAGGTCCGTTATTACTCGATAACGGACCTCTGCCGAACAATAATGACGCTGTGCGCAGCTGTTCGCAATCAAGCCCACTGACACACTGCATCAGTGCAGCCAATCAGACACACCTGCCGGCTGCACTGACAGTGGAGTGTGTGTGACGATGACAGCGGGAGCGACAGAACAGAACTGCGTCTGCATTTGATCTCGTCTTGTCAATGTAAAATGAATTAGGTATATTGTTAGTAAGTTAGCCATGCAATAAGCGGGATAATGTATAGCTATACTCGATCATTGTCGCAAAATAATTGACCTTCATTGACGTTTAAAACACCTCGGCGAGGCGCCTCGGTATTTTAAACTCTGTGTCGGTCAATTATTTTGCGACAATTACCTCGTAGCTATACATTATCCCTTACTTAAGCACCTACCAATATGAACTAATGAGGACTCACACCTGATGGCTCAGTGCAGGGAAATCATTCCAGAATTACTTCTATACCTCACTTCACTTCCCAAAGACACATTCAGTAAAGAACTACTGGTCCATTTGACTCTCAAATAACCATTTCAATCTCCTTTTGTACCTCTAATTCAAAAAGTTGAATATCAGTTTAAATTATATTTGTTCCTACACTTTGTTACCATATATTTCCTCATTATTTCCTAGATGTTTCCCTTAAGAATAAAGTGTTACAGATAATGATCGTATTGTCGTTTATTTCCACTTAAAAACAAAGCGTTACAGATAATTATCGTGTTGCCGTTTATTTCCACTCAAAAACAAAGTGTACCTTTCAGTTATATATCGTATAGCTTACGCTCTGCTCTTACTGCAACTATCCCTTTATCCAATCTATTAATGAATAATTTTCTCCACATGCACACGCACATCCGCTCCTCTACATAAGCGGGGTCGTGACGGTTGTGGGGGGCCTTAGCGGGTACATTTGTCGAGCTTCCGCTCTGCTCAGCTCCTGTGTTCCACTAAGAGCAGAGCGTAAGCTATACGATATATAACGTAAGGTTATTCTATAACCCTAGTTATATGAGTATAGCGAGCGCTCTGCTCTGACTCACTGAGGACCCCGTGGTCTTCGCCTTCGGTGGTGAAAGACTTGGGAAGGAGCTGATGGTGTGGCCACGACCCCGCTTATGTAGAGGAGCGGATGTGGGTGTGGCCAGGCGGATGGGTGTGTGCATGTGGAGAAAATGATTCATTATTAGATTGGATAAAGGGATAGTTCCACTAAGAGCAGAGCGCTCGCTATACTCATATAACTAGGGTTATAGAATAACCTTACGATATAGCCTATGTATTCAAGGCAAGGTTGTTTATTGTACAAATGACCCCAGGATAGGCCTGGAGCAATATGTCCAAAATATCATATCACAATATTTCTGTTAGTTTTGATGGTATTGACATCCTTTTTATCTTATAATACAATTGTGCTATTTCACAGTGCTTTTTAATTTTTTTGAATCCTGTCGCAAGGAAAAATGTTGTGATTAACTTAAAAATACACAGTAATGTATGTTGTATCATATTCACAATATAAGGTGGCATGAACGACGGTATAGTAAAATGCCATACCTTTGCGTAGATCCATTCATTCATATTCTGTATACTTTCCTGCTCTATCTTTGGATAGGCACAGCTGAACAATCCTCAATCCAAGCATAAATAAAAAGGGTGGTGTAGCCCCACCACTGAAAACATAAATATGTTATTGGGCAAATTTACAAGCTGGGCTCTTGACACAAGGACTGATGATGGTGTTACCTTAAACTAACCATAACCATAACCCTAACTTTAACCACACTGTTACCTTAAACTAACCATAACCCTAACCCTAACTTTAACCACGCGGTTACCTTAAACTAACCATAACCATTCATTGAACATGAAAACTAACCTTGACCTTATCTCTAAGCCCTATTAAAAACAGACTTTATATTCTAACCACTAACCACTAATTGAACCTTCAAATTAACCCTGATGTTAGCCATGACATGAGTTGGTGTTGTAGTCGTCAATGCACTTACCTACAGCAGTTGGTTCAAACCCTAGTCATGAATTTACCCGCGTGTTCTTTTCACGCGACTAACAATGATACACTATCATGTAGTGGACCAGCAGCGTGTGTATTTCACACATGGGTGTGAGGTCGGGTTGACAGCAGCTACACCTGCAATTCTTACTGCAATCTCTAGCAGCAAAAGCTTTGCTAATGTGGAATGTTAGTAAACACTAAGCAAGTGTGAGTTATGCTGGGTGTAGAAAATGTAAAAAAAAAAATGCATACTTTCTTTCTATCTACAAGCCACACTGCACCAGATCATATAGTAGCTCACTGTATGTATCAGAGCTGTATTATTGTCTCTAAGAATACCATTCAAATATAAATAGGCTGGAATTAATGGAATTGGAATATTAACGATACAATTTACATTACCACATTGACGCAGGCGTAAAATGCTTACAATTAACACGTTCATTGTCTGACATTGGGCTGTGCTTTTTAACACACATTTGTTGGCTTGTATTGTAGGCACATTTTTCCAAAATCATGAATCAAGTTCTCATATCAATAATGTTTTTTTAATTATTATTATTATTATTATTATTATTATTATTA
Organism: Notolepis coatsorum; assembly: GCF_963971535.1. Lineage (NCBI taxonomy): Eukaryota > Metazoa > Chordata > Actinopteri > Aulopiformes > Paralepididae > Notolepis > Notolepis coatsorum. Next base: position 91,741,068 of record NC_140180.1, read on the forward strand.
TTATTATTATTTACATTTGCCTAGTAAAAATCCTGGAGCTGCTCCATAGACAGTGAATAGTGGAACAACTCCCAGGACACTATGACAGTAACCATGGTGATTTAACTGGGATATGAGGACACTATGACAGTAACCATGGTGATTTAACTGGGATATGAGGACACTATGACAGTAACCATGGTGATTTAACTGGGATATGAGGACACTACAGTAACCATGGTGATTTAACGTTAGGTTATGGCTATAACCAAGTTCTGTTAGTTAGGGGCGACGCTTGGCATCACCTTACTGCACTATCTCGCATATGTGCACGCGCACTGAATAAAGACCACAATGTACCTTTAATCCCAATATTCGTCTGACCACACCCCTCATCAGCTTACCTTCATAAGCAGGTGTGTGGTCACCTGCTCTCCTCCTTCCCAAGCTTTCACCACAAGGTGAGGTCAAGGGCTGCAGCGGCCGTCTGATGCCAAGCGTCGCCCCTAACTAACAGAACTTGGTTATAGCCATAACCTAACGTTCTGTTTCGTTAAGGGGCTCAGCTTGGCATCACCTTACTGCACAAGGGGAGGCCAAGCGGAGCCGCTGGCTGACAAATACACCCCGCTGACAGCCCCCCAAAACCATCAGAACAGGGAGGGCCGAGCCCTCCCGACCCCCCCTAATGGAGGGTATCCCCCCTATTAGGGGCTTCACGGGAAGGCGACGGACCCGACCGTGCGAAGAGGCACTCAAGCAACTCAACGCACAGGGTGAGCAGACCGTGGCTTGACCCCACGACTACACACACGCACAACCCGCATGCCACCCGGGAACGAACGGAGGAACAACCTCGTTACTGCCCCCAGAATCACGGGGTCAAGGGCAAACCCAACCCCGTGGCAAGGCCGTAGCAGCGGAGCACGAAGGAAGACCCAGACCCACCAAAAGGACTGGACTCCCTGGCATGGGGGCCCGGAGAAGTCCATGATGCCAGCATCAAGACCCCACCAGGTGGGCACGTAGTGCCCCGCCCCCCACATCGCCAGCGTATTCGGACAAAGGCCCCTCAGTTACTGCACCTGGTATTCCCAGGCGGTATCCCAACCAAGTACTAACCAGGCCAGAACCTGCTTAGCTTCCGAGATCGGACGAAATCGGGCGTGTTCAGGTCGGTATGGCCGTAAGCCGAGCGGACCCTGTCCCCCCAATAGTACACCGCCTGGCACACTGACCCTGCAGAACAGGCAGTCAGCATGGCCGTAAGCACACAAAAAAGAAGGCGCCACCCAGACGTTCGGGCGAACCGCGCCTGGTGGCCCACCCCAAGGGCGTGAGACCCCTCTACATATGTTCAGATCCATTCCGTCATCATCCCCCAGACATGAACGAGAATCCGTCGAAAAACCAACCCAGGTCATGGGATCTGGTCGTCGGAAGAGGAAAAACCCCCATCTCAGTTGCTTTATAAAAACGCTGTTTCAACCACAAGCAACCAAGGCGTGCCAGTCAATCGCCTGTTTACAGCGAGCTAGCACTATACGTGCGTCGGGACACACCCCCATCAATGAACAGGCTATTTAGACCTGTCATTGAATCCCCAAGGCGCCCAGGGGAACGACAAGAGGGGTGTGACACTCCCTAACTCCAACACTTCTGGAATAGAAAAGAAGGAAGCATCAACAGTATGTATCCCAGTCTACACAGCCGGGGTAAAAAAATTTCACATTTTTACATCCCACCACCCTCCCATAGGAAGGAGACGGGGATCCCCAGAGAGACTTCCCACGCGAGCTGTACAGATTTAAAAGAATATATTGCACCTTGAGCCCCCCCCCCTGTAACGTGCCGAACCGCCACGTGACGGGAACCTTGAAGGACAGGGGGTGTACCCCTGACCGACAGAAACAAGGGGGAGAGGAAAGGTTACCAGTTCACCCCTTTACGACCCCACACCCATGATACGATGTAATGACAAAAAGAGAATATGACACAGTCATAGTCAGCTCTATGAAGCGTTTTACAGCTCCACACAGCGCATGAGCTAACCTGCTATCTGATTTTTACTAAGGAAAAACACAGAATAGAGAGGGCTCTAAGAGCCCCGGTCCAACATACACATGTGCTTCTGTGGCCAGTCCAACCCAGTTGTAGGTCACATGACACACACAACCCATCATCACCTACAAAAAATGGCAAAAAACACTCAACAGAGGAACGCCGTTTTTTCACAATGAGAGAATACATCATTCTCGATTAGTATCGGCCACAGGCCTTGCTAAGCACACATGACAGCAACCAAACCATTTTCTCTTTTAGGAAAATAAGTTTCTCCAGCAGATTTAGCACAACCTCAGCAATCAAGCTAAGAGTTACATCGCATCCCTACCACACAAAAGACACAATTAGTGCACAAACATGTCTGATAGGAGGATGAAAAAGTCCCCAGGGAACCGGGGGGAAACACAATCCTCCTATTTTACCCTCAATACGGCCAGTTAAAACAGGAAAACCTGTTAATATGTGAACACACTGTTCATTGTCATCACAGTCTGAGAAAAGAACATTCTTTTACTCACTTGTCACCAAGCATAGCTTCATAGGTTAGTTACCTTAGTTGTGAGTACACGGTACATATAAACACCATGATGTTTCTCACACAACAACCAGATCATTACATCCCGATTTGCACGGAGAAGCTAACTGCCAGTGACAAAAACAGCTCACACATAACCCGCAACGTATCCTAAATGCATTGCAGCAACACACGTTTTGGGAAAAACATCGTTATTCACAATACATTTAGAAAAGTAAAACCAGAAGACGTGTTATAAGGTCTGGTCAAACCCGTTCCTACCCGGAACGCAGATCAGCGAAGTGCAGTCACAGACACCGTAGGAACACAGCCGCTCCTGTGTTGTCCGAACTGGGCAGCGTCACCGCTCCAACCCGCACTACAGTCCTCTGTTGATGCAACCTTGCCGTCCTGGCTCAGGGCAGGGTCGACGAAACATCCCCTGTCAAGGATGACGTCGTAGTCAAGAGTGTAAAACATGTTAAAATCAAAGCACGTTCAACAGAATAGCATCAAGCTAACGGCCGCTCCAACCGTTCGGGTGCTACTGCTTCTGCTCGCGAGACGCCGAGCTAACGACGCACGCGATCAGAAGCGAGCTCACGGCGGCGCGCGAGAAGCTAAGCTACCCCGCGCCAGGCCATGGCCTATAGCAGCAAGCTAACGTTACCTAGCGATCACGACATGCTAGCCCCGCAGCTAACAGCTGACTGGCTAACAGTAGGCCCAACCTGAGCGATCCCAGCAGGCTAACGCAGCAGTTAACAGCTGACTGGCTAACCGTAAGCTAAGCAGCTATCAACTGAACCTGTAACAATGACATAACACTCACCCAGACAGGCCGCCGTTCTGAACCTCTCCTCACTTTTTAAGAGAAAAGAGAAAACAAGATGTCAACACCGCTTCACAACGGTGATTTTACCAACACCCGACGGAATCAGCACAATACCAACTGGCCTGTGTAGCTGACTTTGAACATGAATCTGCCGCTATCGCACATTCATGCACATATCCCCTCGTGAAGGAATACTCTCATTTGGATATGAAAGATGGGGCCTTAACACGGTGACAGAGAGAATCCACTCGTCCAAAACACACAGGGATCACCAGTGTTAATGGTCGCGGCCCACTAGTTAAAACTATAATGGTCTTCAGACCAAGGCCTTCTGTCGCCTAGGTGGCTGAACAAAGGACCCTAGCCTGGGGCCGGTTTCCATAAACATTGTCAAGTAGCCCCCATAGCACTAACAGACAAGTGGAGCCTGCCAGCAAAACACTACTCACCCAACCTGGAACGCACCGCTTCTCACAACAGCGGCATGTCCGACAGTTCAGCTGTGGCCTGACAGGTTTCACCCCAACAAACACAGCAAGGAACTGCAGTTGAGAAGCATGCAGCGGCGTGCTCCCAATACGAAAACCGGTGGAGGATTTTTAGAATGATCAACATCTTCCAGACACTCCAGTACGAAGACAATATCGCCGTATTTTCTCGAAAATAGTGAGAGAGAAAATAAAGATATGATGTCAACGTATCCTTGTTTCCCAAAACTGTTCCTAATCTAACTTCTTCCATCATGGTGTCAAGTGTGGGGATCTACCGAGGCACTTATTCCTTGTGGTGAAAGCGAGAAGGAGGAGAGCAGGTGACCACACACCTGCTTATGAAGGTAAGCTGATGAGGGGTGTGGTCAGACGAATATTGGGATTAAAGGTACATTGTGGTCTTTATTCAGTGCGCGTGCACATATGCGAGATAGTGCAGTAAGGTGATGCCAAGCTGAGCCCCTTAACGAAACAGAACTGGGATATGAGGACACTATGACAGTAACCATGGTGATTTAACTGGGATATGAGGACACTATGACAGTAACCATGGTGATTTAACTGGGATATGAGGACACTATGACAGTAACCATGGTGATTTAACTGGGATATGAGGACACTGTGACAGTAACCATGGTGATTTGACTGGGATATGAGGACACTATGGCAGTAACCATGGTGATTTAACTGGGATATGAGGACACTGTGACAGTAACCATGGTGATTTGACTGGGATATGAGGACACTATGGCAGTGGCACTAACCATCGTGATATTACAGGGATATTTCCTGGGATATATTCAGAGCTGTAAGCCCTACATTTAATTGAAACTCATTTAGATTTAATAGCTCAAACAAAAAATATATGAGCCCACAAAGTCTGTCACTAATTGATTTTCAGTGACCAACTCTGGTACAAAAACTCCAGTCATTTGATGACACTTCAGTGTCATACTACAGTCCATAGCCGCAAGCATACTAGAAGTCATGCTATAAGAGGTAGACCCTAGACTCAAGCATACTATAAGTAGTGATATAAGAGGTAGACCCTAGACTCAAGCATAGTAGAAGTCATACTATAGACCCTAAATGGTAAATTGTGCACCATGCAAGGTTCCAACCTGCTCATTGGGAGTAATTAGGGGTTAAGTGTCTTGCTCAAGGACAATTCGACACAATTCGAAGTCATACGATAGTCCAAAGCCTCAAGCATACTAGAATTCATATTATAGAGATAGACCCAAGCCTCAAGCATACTATAATTCATATTATAGAGATAGACCCAAGCCTCAAGCATACTAGAAGTCATACTATAGACCCTAGCATCAAGCATACTATAATCCATGCTATAGAGATATACCCTAGTCTCAAGCATACTAGAAGTAATACTGTGTTGACCCTTCCATGCAGGGGTCATTCATTATATTGGTCAGCCGTGCCTTTAGAGAAGGCTAATGTTTAAGTCATGGATTGACATCGATCAGGTTGACATGTCAGCCATGTATCTTTTCAGGTCAGCGCTGTAGCGTTTTAACGGGTACACAGTTGTTGGGATAGTGCTATTTAAAGTGTTGTGCAGTAAGCTTGGGGAAAGCCATCTACTGCTACAAGATATTGCTAGGGCTGTGTCAGTTGTCAGTGTTCTTGTGTCAGTGTGTGTGTGTGTGTGTGTGTGTGTGTGTGTGTGTGTGTGTGTGTGTGTGTGTGTGTGTGTGTGTGTGTGTGTGTGTGTGTCTGTGTGTGTGTGTGTGTGTGTGTGTGTGTGTGTGTGTGTGTGTTTAAGTGTAGTTGAGCATTTGTATGTGATAAAGATAATATCTATACACACACAAATGCTCAACTACACTTAAACAGATAATGTCTGCGTGTTTGTATCTGCATAATTGTTTGGATGTATAACCTTGAGTGAATCTAAATGCATGTGTGTTTGTGTGTCTGTTTATGTATCTGTGTTTGTTTAAAGTGTCTGTGTGCACGTTTGTAGATATGTGTGTGTGTTTGTGTGTGTTTACATGTGTGTATCTTCATACATGCGTGTATGTGTGTGTGTGTGTGTAGTTAACATGCTCCACGGACAGGACTCGGAAGCGATAGCTGCAGTATATGTACGTGTTCTCTCTCTCTCTCTCTCTCTCTCTCTCTCTCGCTCTCTCTCTCTCTCTCTCTCTCTCTCTCTCTCTCTCTCTCTCTCTCTCTCTATCTCTCTCTCTCTCTGTCTCTCTCCCTCCCTCCCCCCTCTCTCTCGGGGGGGATTCATATTCACTGACTTAAATGAAATTACAGACAAAATTTAGTCGCGCCGCGTCGCGGCAGCAGTGGTTAACGGAGGCGACGGGCTCTCTCTCTCTCTCGCTCCGCGCGGCGGTTGCCGGGTGCCCGCCCGGGGGCTGCTGGCGGCGGCGGCGGCACGTGCCACGAGGCTCCCCTCCCCTGCGCCGCGCGCTGCTCTTTTATGGCCGTATTTGTCGCAGTGTAATCATGACAAATAAGGTACCTGCGGTGTGAGAGCCCCGCTGCTCCTGTGAGTCAAATCAAATGCGAGTTCCCTTCCGCCGCTAACAATGTCGCTTGATGCTTTTACATGTATGGGGGGGGGGGGGGTGTAGAGGACCGCTGTCACGCAGACAAACAGCCCTCTGTGTGGAGGTTTGTCTCTCTGTGTGTGTGTGGAGCAGTTCATCTCTCTGTGTGGAGCAGTTCATCTCTGTGTGTGTGGAGCAGTTCATCTCTCTGTGTGGAGCAGTTCATCTCTCTGTGTGGAGCAGTTCATCTCTCTGTGTGGAGCAGTTCATCTCTCTGTGTGGAGCAGTTCATCTCTGTGTGTGGAGCAGTTCATCTCTCTGTGTGGAGCAGTTCATCTCTCTGTGTGGAGCAGTTCATCTCTCTGTGTGGAGCAGTTCATCTCTGTGTGGAGCAGTTCATCTCTCTGTGTGGAGCAGTTCATCTCTCTGTGTGGAGCAGTTCATCTCTGTGTGTGGAGCAGTTCATCTCTCTCTGTGTGGAGCAGTTCATCTCTCTCTGTGTGGAGCAGTTCATCTCTCTCTGTGTGGAGCAGTTCATCTCTCTGTGTGGAGCAGTTCATCTCTCTGTGTGGAGCAGTTCATCTCTGTGTGGAGCAGTTCATCTCTGTGTGTGGAGCAGTTCATCTCTCTGTGTGGAGCAGTTCATCTCTCTGTGTGTGTGGAGCAGTTCATCTCTCTGTGTGGAGCAGTTCATCTCTCTGTGTGTGTGGAGCAGTTCATCTCTCTGTGTGGAGCAGTTCATCTCTCTGTGTGGAGCAGTTCATCTCTGTGTGGAGCAGTTCATCTCTCTGTGTGTGGAGCAGTTAATCTCTCTGTGTGGAGCAGTTCATCTCTGTGTGGAGCAGTTCATCTCTGTGTGTGGAGCAGTTCATCTCTCTGTGTGGAGCAGTTCATCTCTCTGTGTGGAGCAGTTCATCTCTCTGTGTGGAGCAGTTCATCTCTCTCTGTGTGGAGCAGTTCATCTCTGTGTGTGGAGCAGTTCATCTCTCTGTGTGGAGCAGTTCATCTCTCTGTGTGTGTGGAGCAGTTCATCTCTCTGTGTGGAGCAGTTCATCTCTGTGTGGAGCAGTTCATCTCTCTGTGTGGAGCAGTTCATCTCTCTCTGTGTGGAGCAGTTCATCTCTCTCTGTGTGGAGCAGTTCATCTATCTCTGTGTGGAGCAGTTCATCTCTCTGTGTGGAGCAGTTCATCTCTCTGTGTGGAGCAGTTCATCTCTCTGTGTGGAGCAGTTCATCTCTCTCTGTGTGGAGCAGTTCATCTCTCTGTGTGGAGCAGTTCATCTCTCTGTGTGGAGCAGTTCATCTCTCTGTGTGGAGCAGTTCATCTCTGTGTGTGGAGCAGTTCATCTCTGTGTGTGGAGCAGTTCATCTCTCTGTGTGGAGCAGTTCATCTCTCTCTGTGTGGAGCAGTTCATCTCTCTGTGTGGAGCAGTTCATCTCTCTGTGTGGAGCAGTTCATCTCTCTGTGTGGAGCAGTTCATCTCTCTGTGTGGAGCAGTTCATCTCTGTGTGTGGAGCAGTTCATCTCTCTCTGTGTGGAGCAGTTCATCTCTCTGTGTAGAGCAGTTCATCTCTGTGTGTGGAGCAGTTCATCTCTCTGTGTGGAGCAGTTCATCTCTCTGTGTGGAGCAGTTCATCTCTCTCTGTGTGGAGCAGTTCATCTCTCTGTGTGGAGCAGTTCATCTCTCTGTGTGGAGCAGTTCATCTCTCTCTGTGTGGAGCAGTTCATCTCTCTGTGTGGAGCAGTTCATCTCTGTGTGGAGCAGTTCATCTCTCTGTGTGGAGCAGTTCATCTCTCTCTGTGTGGAGCAGTTCATCTCTCTGTGTGGAGCAGTTCATCTCTGTGTGGAGCAGTTCATCTCTCTGTGTGGAGCAGTTCATCTCTCTGTGTGGAGCAGTTCATCTCTGTGTGGAGCAGTTCATCTCTCTGTGTGGAGCAGTTCATCTCTGTGTGTGGAGCAGTTCATCTCTCTGTGTGGAGCAGTTCATCTCTCTCTGTGTGGAGCAGTTCATCTCTCAATTCAATTCAATTCAAATAGGCTTTATTGGCATGAAATATCAACATACTTATTGCCAAAGCAAGTCCAACATACAAACAATAACATATATATTATTAAGCAATAAAACATACCATAATATTAGCAATAAGTAAAACAATCAACAGAAACATATTAAATTACAAAATAATCATTCAATCGGGTAGTCATTTTACAGATGTAGCCACCCAGATACATGTATTTACAGGGCTTGTTCTCTTATTGTATGACAACCATCTACATATTTTGCAGCTAATACTGTACACTGACTTTTCTCCCCACATATATATACCAGCTTTTGATTATCAGGGAGATGGATAAACTGTGGATCAATTTTATTTATTTTATAAAAGAAAACTTCTCTTAGATCCTTGTATTTCTCACAGTATAGTAGGAAGTGAGGTTCTGTCTCAACATCCCCCTGATGACAAAGTGAACACAGCCTGGCCTCTCTGGGCAGCCAGTTTTGCCTGTGATGGCCTGTTTCTATGGCTAGACTATGTCCACTCAGTCTGTACCGTGTCAATGTCTTTCTTAATTTTATATCATTCACAGTGGTCAGGTATTCTGCCACCGTGTACTCTCTGTTTAGGGTCAAATAGAATTCTAATTTACTTTGAGATTTGGTTGATTTGTTCCAATAATCTATATAGTTTTCTTTTTGTTTTGAGGTTATTTGGTTGGGCCAGATTTTTTGGTATCTGTCCTGAGGCATTTGTGGGCAGAGATTTCTGACTAGCTGGCAGAGGGGACTCTTATCTGGGTTCATCTCTTGGCTCTGAAGGGCTTTGTAGTGGTAGGAGTGGGGGTCACTTGATTGGAGGTGTGTGTAAAATTTTATGGCTCGCTTTTGAATTTGAATGATTAGGGGCTATTGGCCGAGTTCTGCCCTGCATGCATTATTGGCAGTGTGTCTGTGGACCTTAAGTAGGTTTTTGCACAATTCTGCATGCAGTACTTCTAATGGGTGTTTTTCCCATTTTGGGAAATCTTGGTTAGTTAATGGACCCCACACTTCACTGCCATATAATATTATTGGATTTATTACGGAATTTAGAATTTTGAGCCAGGTCCTAATTGGGATGTCAATTGGAATTTTCCTTTTGATGGCATAAAAAGCCCTTCTTCCCTTCTCCTTCAATTCATTCACAGCCATATTGAAGTTTCCATTATGATTTATTTTCAATCCCAAATATGGGTAGCTTTTTGTGTTTTCTAATATGTGTGTGCCTAATTTAAATGTATAATGTGAACTCTGAGACTCGTGTCTCCTTTGAAAGATCATGACTTTAGTCTTCTTCATGTTTACGTTCAGAGACCATGTCTGACAGAACTGGTGGAGGATGTCTAGGTTCTGTTGTAGACCCTCTTTAGTGGCTGACAGCAGAACCAGATCATCTGCGTACATCAGTAATTTTACATTGGTATCGTGCAGAGTCAGACCGGGTGCAGTAGAAAGTTCTAATAACTTTGCTAATTCATTTATATATATATTGAACAATGTTGGGCTTAAATTGCACCCCTGGCGGACTCCGCGACCCTGGGTGAAGAAATTTGTTCTTTTATTTCCAATTCTAACAGCACATCTGTTTTTTGTGTACATGGATTTG
>NC_140180.1:91761117-91786117 GCF_963971535.1 Notolepis coatsorum
AACCACAACAAAGTGAATAGATTATTTTTTTGCTGTAAGGTACTGAATCACGTGACAATAAATGAATAAAGGAATCTATTAAAAAGTAAATATTAAATGAGATTGCTTACAATAATTGTTTTACAATATAATGGTTTGTCACCTTTTTAATTTAAAGGACCTTACAATTGATTTTGATTGATTAATTAGGCCAAGAAATGATTTGGTCTCAGAAACCCCCCCATCTGAGGGGATCTTTGATGTTTGATGTGATTTAGTTCAGAATTCCACGACCGTCTATATGCTGTATTGGGAATTAAAAGTGGAAGAAGTGAAACCTAGGATCAGAATAGTCATTCTTATTATGTTATCATTGGGTTAACTTCAAGTCAATGACATATAGGCCTGGTGGCCTGAACAGAATTCTAAGACACACCATATTATTGACGGCTTGAAAAACCTTGCACGGCTACTCAAGAGAGCCGGGATTACCTTCGGTATACAAAACGTGATTATTAGCTCATTAAGTTTAAGCGTGTTCATTGATTGATTTAGTGAGAATCTCAAGGCCGCCTCCTGAGCTCTCCTCTCTCCCCACCTGAGCTCTCCTCTCTCCACACCTGAGCTCTCCTCTCTCCACACCTGAGCTCTCCTCTCTCCACACCTGAGCTCTCCTCTCTCCACACCTGAGCTCTCCTCTCTCCCCTCCTGAGCTCTCCTCTCTCCACACCTGAGCTCTCCTCTCTCCCCACCTGAGCTCTCCTCTCTCCACACCTGAGCTCTCCTCTCTCCACACCTGAGCTCTCCTCTCTCCCCACCTGAGCTCTCCTCTCTCCCCACCTGAGCTCTCCTCTCTCCCCACCTGAGCTCTCCTCTCTCCCCACATGAGCTCTCCTCTCTCCCCACATGAGCTCTCCTCTCTCCCCTCCTGAGCTCTCCTCTCTCCACACCTGAGCTCTCCTCTCTCCCCTCCTGAGCTCTCCTCTCTCCACACCTGAGCTCTCCTCTCTCCACACCTGAGCTCTCCTCTCTCCACACCTGAGCTCTCCTCTCTCCCCACCTGAGCTCTCCTCTCTCCACACCTGAGCTCTCCTCTCTCCACACCTGAGCTCTCCTCTCTCCACACCTGAGCTCTCCTCTCTCCCCACCTGAGCTCTCCTCTCTCCACACCTGAGCTCTCCTCTCTCCCCACCTGAGCTCTCCTCTCTCCACACCTGAGCTCTCCTCTCTCCACACCTGAGCTCTCCTCTCTCCACACCTGAGCTCTCCTCTCTCCCCACCTGAGCTCTCCTCTCTCCCCACCTGAGCTCTCCTCTCTCCACACCTGAGCTCTCCTCTCTCCACACCTGAGCTCTCCTCTCTCCACACCTGAGCTCTCCTCTCTCCCCACCTGAGCTCTCCTCTCTCCACACCTGAGCTCTCCTCTCTCCCCACCTGAGTCTCCTCTCTCCACACCTGAGCTCTCCTCTCTCCACACCTGAGCTCTCCTCTCTCCCCTCCTGAGCTCTCCTCTCTCCCCACCTGAGCTCTCCTCTCTCCACACCTGAGCTCTCCTCTCTCCCCACCTGAGCTCTCCTCTCTCCACACCTGAGCTCTCCTCTCTCCACACCTGAGCTCTCCTCTCTCCCCACCTGAGCTCTCCTCTCTCCACACCTGAGCTCTCCTCTCTCCACACCTGAGCTCTCCTCTCTCCACACCTGAGCTCTCCTCTCTCCACACCTGAGCTCTCCTCTCTCCACACCTGAGCTCTCCTCTCTCCACACCTGAGCTCTCCTCTCTCCCCACCTGAGCTCTCCTCTCTCCACACCTGAGCTCTCCTCTCTCCCCACCTGAGCTCTCCTCTCTCCACACCTGAGCTCTCCTCTCTCCACACCTGAGCTCTCCTCTCTCCACACCTGAGCTCTCCTCTCTCCCCACCTGAGCTCTCCTCTCTCCCCACCTGAGCTCTCCTCTCTCCACACCTGAGCTCTCCTCTCTCCACACCTGAGCTCTCCTCTCTCCCCACCTGAGCTCTCCTCTCTCCCCACCTGAGCTCTCCTCTCTCCACACCTGAGCTCTCCTCTCTCCCCACCTGAGCTCTCCTCTCTCCCCACCTGAGCTCTCCTCTCTCCCCACCTGAGCTCTCCTCTCTCCCCACCTGAGCTCTCCTCTCTCCACACCTGAGCTCTCCTCTCTCCACACCTGAGCTCTCCTCTCTCCCCACCTGAGCTCTCCTCTCTCCCCACCTGAGCTCTCCTCTCTCCCCACCTGAGCTCTCCTCTCTCCACACCTGAGCTCTCCTCTCTCCACACCTGAGCTCTCCTCTCTCCCCACCTGAGCTCTCCTCTCTCCACACCTGAGCTCTCCTCTCTCCCCACCTGAGCTCTCCTCTCTCCCCACCTGAGCTCTCCTCTCTCCCCACCTGAGCTCTCCTCTCTCCCCACCTGAGCTCTCCTCTCTCCACACCTGAGCTCTCCTCTCTCCACACCTGAGCTCTCCTCTCTCCCCACCTGAGCTCTCCTCTCTCCCCACCTGAGCTCTCCTCTCTCCACACCTGAGCTCTCCTCTCTCCACACCTGAGCTCTCCTCTCTCCCCACCTGAGCTCTCCTCTCTCCACACCTGAGCTCTCCTCTCTCCACACCTGAGCTCTCCTCTCTCCACACCTGAGCTCTCCTCTCTCCACACCTGAGCTCTCCTCTCTCCACACCTGAGCTCTCCTCTCTCCCCACCTGAGCTCTCCTCTCTCCCCACCTGAGCTCTCCTCTCTCCACACCTGAGCACCCCTCTCTCCCCACCTGAGCTCTCCTCTCTCCACACCTGAGCTCTCCTCTCTCCACACCTGAGCTCTCCTCTCTCCACACCTGAGCTCTCCTCTCTCCACACCTGAGCTCTCCTCTCTCCACACCTGAGCTCTCCTCTCTCCACACCTGAGCTCTCCTCTCTCCTCTCCACACCTGAGCTCTCTCCCCACCGGCCAGCGTGGTGAGAACAGGTTGAGAACATCAAGGTTTAGAACAGAGTTTTCACCTGCTTGCAGTGCCAGGTGGGTGGTGTTTTAATATCATGGAACTATAGTGACCGTGTCTTGTGGCCAGGCAAGCTAAACCTCATGTAGACATGGGTGTGTTATAAGGCAAGCTAAACCTCATGTAGACATGGGTGTGTTATAAGGAGACAGGGAGTAGTTGTAAAATACTTTTAGGGACATATTGTAATCAAACCATTTAAACTACCTTACTATTGCAAACTATAGTTAAACTAATAATTGAACTACGTAAAATAGTAATATAGCAACATGTTGTTGTCGTCATCGCCATCCTCACCTTAAATAATCATAATTGCAACTGTTTTACTTTTATTAGTCAAATAAATTGATATTGAACTTATTTCTTTAATATTTAACATAGAAAAGGAAAAACAAAAACATTTAAATCCGTAGGCTGAATCAGTGTAGTCGACACAAACAAAACCATCAGCTACAGTCAAACACCTAACAATAGTTAATAGTTTAGATGACTAAAGTAAATATAGATGAATAATCATGAAATTTGATATATATATTCTAAAATAACACCTACCTTTCTATGTCAAAATCCAGCTGGGTTTAGAGTAAGAATGTGGCTATGGGCGTTCCAAGACAAACATAGTGACCGAGATTGGCTTGAAACGTCATTTCAAATAATAGAATATTGGAATAATCCATCCTTATTGGTGTACTGCCTCCTCGGCACTGGTCACTGGTCCTGGTGCATCCATCAACGCATGACACAAGAAGCATGTTTTAACGAGCCTTGGCTCCCATGACGGAAAACGACATTTCTAATGTGGGTCCTATGGAAAATGTAACTTTTATGATTTAATGATTAGATCATTTATTAGCCTATAGTTTATTATCTCTCACAGGAGGGGATCCTGGTCTCAGCTCACAGACAGCATTCATAAACAACAGTGTTCTTTATGCATAGTTTCAGACAGGCCCACCTTAAATAGATAGTAAATCGACAGACTAACAGTAGATCTTATGTGTCACGTGTAAGTCTTTTCCACTGCTGACATGCACAGTATGTCATTACAGCTTGCCACCATGAATAACGATAAGAACACGAATTATACTGTACAACAACTGGATGCACAATCACAAGCGCATATTTCATATTTCCACATATATATCCTGACACTATCTTTATGAAACTCAGAGTGCTGATTTCCCTGCAGACTTATTTTCCTGCTGCCACTATAATCCATGTGACAGTCATATGATTGAAGTTGTAGGGGGCAAGCTAGAAGTTGTAGGGAATAATGAGTCTGTAGTATTGTGCCAGTGGGTTTCAGACATACTGTACAACAGCTATACATGGCGTGTGAGTCTTTTGGGGTGTCCATTGGGGTGGGGGTAACTAAGTACTTCAACTCAACTATTTAGTACTTTAATACTTCTTGAATTGTGTAGAAGTGCGCGCACACAAAGGAACACACGCACAGAACACTTTGCTCCACCAATTAGTTGGTATAGGTGTATAATTGGTGTCTGGCAGTGTGGCTACATGAGTAGAGCTCCGGACTCATAATCGGAAGATCACCGGTTCGAGCCCCGGTCAAGGCCGTTGTCGGAAAGTGGTGTGGTTGTCCAGCAGGGCGCACTCTGTCCTCTGGACTAGTCAGTAACAATGCCCCTGTTATGGTGATAGGGACACCGTACAGCTGCGAGTGCCGTCCTTCGGATGAGATGTTAAACCGAGCTCCTGGCTGAATTCGGTCGTTAAAGAACCCAGGACACCTATCGCAAAGAGTAGGGGGTTCCCCGACGTTCCGGGCCAAATTCCCAATCAGGTCTCTGACATCAAGGCCACCTAATCCGAATTAATTAATTGGCTGATATAAATCCCTGTCTCCTGAGCCGTTCAGCCATTGTGTAGTGTGATGTGATATGTGAAATATACGCTTTTTAAACTGTACCTATATTTTGATTATTGTTGGGGTAAGAAAGTTCCAAATTCCATAAATCAAACTCATTAAGAATGTATGTGATCATAAAAATCCCATATTGCGCCTGAGAAGTTATCTCATTGCTGAAGCTAGTTGGTGACATCACTGTAGATATATTTTTCAGAGTACTGTTCTATCATAGTAGTTCTACGTTTACTTTAAGTGAAAAATAAATTGGCTATTAGACCTCTACCCCTGTCCAAATGTCACACTGTCAGGCGGATCGAGCCCGGTCTGGTCTGGCCCCCCGCGCTGCACGTCTGAGGGCTTATTATCTTAGACGAGGCGCTGGTAATATCCCTGTGACTAATTAGGCCGAGGTGTGGTCGGTTCATACAAGGATATTTGTGTTCGCAGTGCTGATTTGAAGCACATTTTGCATGGGTCTTATGTTTTATTGTATTATCTGGGTTGCTGTAAACTGTATCCTAACAAGGGAAACATATTGAGCCTGATGCTATCCCTCTCACCGCTGTCACTGCTGCGGAAGGAGATTAGTCACACCATGGAAGGAATTATTGGTTTCCGAGATAATCTCTGCCACCCCCAGCTTTCCATTACAAAGACGGGTTTAGATGAATAACAATACCTTTCAAAACCTGATGTCTTTTTTTTATTGATTAGCCTATTATTCTTATTGAGATGATCTTTGATGCACCCAATTTTTCCCACGACAACGACAGTGTTGGTTAAATTCTGATGAATCCTACAGTAAGTCCTTGATATCTTTCTGTTAGGGGTGTAATGGTACACAAAAACCACGGTTTCGGTAGGGGTTTTCGGTACAGTGGGACAGTGTTGGTTAAATTCTGATGAATCCTACAGTAAGTCCTTGATATCTTTCTGTTAGGGGTGTAATGGTACACAAAAACCACGGTTTCGGTAGGGGTTTTCGGTACAGTGGGGGAAAGTTTGGCTTTCCATGTTCCACTCAGGGGTGATGTAGTGTGCAGTAACTAATTGTACTTGTAGGGCTGTCAACGAATATTCTATATTAAAATTAATAATCAAATTATATTAGATTGTGAAAAAAACAGCCCCTGGTGGGCGGTCGTGGTTATCATACCGTTGTATTTGTTCGGTACACAGCCGCACTGAACCTAAGGTCCAGTATTGAAACGGTTCGGTATGGATATGTGTACCTTTACACCCCTACTCTCTGTAGATTATTCCTATTGAAATAGTCCCAACTAACTTCCCTTCACAAAAACAGCTTAGGTCGGATCCCGATGGATCTCGAGGCCTGCTGACTTTGAATTGATTAGCGGCGTGTATTGATTGATCGGTGCTGCTGACTGTGAGCGTGGGCGGTTTTGGGAGATGCCATCAGCAGCTCAATTATCTGCTCATTGATAGTTAAAGATCTCACGTCGTCAGGTTGGTCAGCCGGCCGTGACGAGGGCCTCTTCCACTGACGCCCGCCCGGCGGGTTGCAGGCTCGGCTGGGTAATAGACAGCATCGGATCAAGGTCATCAATTGAACTCACTCGGCTGCACTTATTTAACACCTTGAGAGTTCTGAACAATATAGACTTTTAGACTGTTGGTGTGGGATCACTGGGGGCGGGGGGGGGGGGGGGGCTGTGAAGCCTATGATTAATTTTCTCTATTAGGAAGATCAAACATCCATCCATCCATCATCCAGCCATCCATCCATCCATCAACCAACCCATACTTCAAGCATGTGTGAAACAGGCAGAAAATCTATTTGTTTTTATTTTCTTTCTGACATGTTGCAAGGCTTCTTGTATCGGATTTTAGACATTGAGAGACATTGTTTGATGCTAGTACCTTATGTATTTTTAGACAAGTATTGACCTGATTTCCTTTAAGACCACTGTCTCTGCCTGTTTGCTTTCCTACCTGTCTCTCGGCCTGTTTGCCTTCCTACCTGTCTGTCTTCCTACCTGTCTGATATCCATTAGGTTCGCTCTGTCTGTCTGTCTGTCTGTCTGTCTGTCTGTCTGTCTGTCTGTCTGTCTGTCTGTCTGTCTGTCTGTCTGTCTACTCTGTCTGTCTGTCTGTCTGTCTGTCTGTCTGTCTTCCTACCTGTCTGTTGGCCTGTCTGATCACTGTCTGTTTTCCTACATATCTGTCTGTCATCCTACCTGTTTGTCTGTCTGCATGTCTGTCTGCTTTCCTACCTGACTGGTATCCATTAGGATCACCCTGTCTGTCTGTCTGTCTGTATGTCTGTCTGTCTGTCTGTCTGTCTGGCTGTCTGTCTGTCTGTCTGTCTGTCTGTCTGTCTGTCTGTCTGTCTGTGTCTGTCTGTCTGTCTGTCTGTCTGTCTGTCTGTCTGTCTGTGTGTGTCTGTATGTCTGTCTGTCTGTCTGTCTGTCTGTCTGTCTGTGTGTCTGTCTGTCTGTCTGTCTGTCTGTCTGTCTGTCTGTATGTCTGTGTGTCTGTCTGTCTGTCTGTCTGTCTGTATGTCTGTCTGTCTGTGTGTGTGTGTCTGTATGTCTGCCTTCCTTACCTGTCTGTGTGTCTGTCTTCCTACTTGTCTGTCTGTCTGCCTGTCTTCCTACATTTCTGTCTGTTTGTGATGTTTCCTTTACATTTATATTATAATATATATATCATATTTTATTTATTGATGTTTTAGCTCATGCTCACACAGTCTGGGTAGCAGAAGGTACATTGCGTTGTCGGTGTACTTACTACTTAAGAATAAGAGATCAGAGAGAGAGAGAGAGAGAGAGAGAGAGAGAGAGAGAGAGAGAGAGAGAGAGAGAGAGAGAGAGAGAGAGAGAGAGAGAGAGAGAACATGCCTGCATAGGTCTGTCTGAGAGAGGGGGATATCCTCAGATACCAATATCCTGTGTTAGCCCGGTACCGGTATCAGTCTGATATCTGACGCCAGTATCGATATCGACGCTTCCCTAAAAGAGCTACACTCACCTGATGTGATCAAAGTGCCACTACAGCCCTATTAAGTAGAACGCCTTGAGGGGAAATTGTTTTTTGACACTTGACGATAAGCCCGGCGCGGAAACGTTTGTCTTTTCCCCTGAATGATTAATGCATGAGGAGAATATTATTAGTATAGTTTGGGAGTGCAGAGGTTAGTCATCATTGTTATGTTAGAGAACGACAGGCAGTGACAGAGATTAGGGGGGAGATCAGAGCGGAAATGAAGAGTCACCTTTATGTACTGAGAACATTTAGCTTTGAGGGGCACGATGAAAATGATGAAGAAGGTAAAGTGTGTATTTGTCGTGCGCACATCGCTCACGTACACAAAGGTAAGATGTAAGAGCTCCCGAGGAACGATACGTTAACTCACGTCTCAGAGCCGATATCTCAGTGCAGGGAAACCCAGCACTTTCCTTAACCCTTTCACTACCACACTACAGAAGGTTAACCTTCTGTAGTGTTGTTGTGAAAGGGTTAACACTTTGTCGTGTGGCAGTGAAATGGGTTAACCTTCTGTATTGTCACAGTGAAAGGGTTAACCCATTGGTAGTGTGGTAATGAAAGGGTTCAAAAAAAGAGCCACATTTCAGGGAACATTATAATCTGTGTTTTGGGCACATTGAGCAGTCAACATGAAGTTTAATCTGAAGTGTGTTTTAGCCTTTTGAAATCAAAGCCTTCGTTAATGCAGACCGAAATCAGCAAGGACAATGCATGACAGTAGCAATATTGTATACAACAACTTCTGTGCTGCGTATTTTAGACTCTTACAGTTGGTAGGTAATATATAAATAAAATAGACAATAATCATAATGGTCTTGTTATGCGCAATGTGCTTGTTGTGGCACTGTTGATGTATCTATGACGTATATCTACGTATCTCATTAAGCCAAGAATATGTCTGGCTAACTATAGTCCACTTTTAGACCAATCAATTCATCTGATTTCATATTTCTATATTGTGCGTCTCTGGACATTCAGCATTGTTTGGGTGATACTAAATATGTAATAATGTTTGGCCTAGAAGCAGGCTACATACATCTAGCCTTGACATATAGCCGGACATGGAGAAATTGCTATCTTGCAGCCGGATCGTTTTCTCCTGAACGCACGCCGAGAGGATATTGGTATCTATCTCCTTGTCTGACTCTGGAGGAGATGGGAAGCGCATTTCCCATAATGTCCGTGTGTAGTGTACGTTATGGAGGCATGTTCCTGTGAGCTGGAAATAACTTTACTGGACAATAACCTGTATTTTGGACTGGAGTACATTCTGATCCTTTACCAACCCTGCTCATGTGAATAACACTGTGAAGACTGATTGACTGATTGAAAACTTTATTAACAGATTGCAGAATGGGTACAATACAGTACAGCTACAATACACACAATTGTTAAGGGGATGCAGACCAGAGAAAGACTTTGGTCTTGTTTACATCAGGGTCCCCCATTTTCAATTCATCATGACAGAGGACAGAGGGCAGTGGCTGGCTGCATCGGGACATCGGGACAGGGGTAGGAGTAGTGTCAGCAGCAGAGGAGCTCTGGGACAGGGGTAGTGTTAGCAGCAGAGGAGCTCTGGGACAGGGGTAGTGTTAGCAGCAGAGGAGCTCTGGGACAGGGGTAGTGTTAGCAGCAGAGGAGCTCTGGGACAGGGGTAGTGTTAGCAGCAGAGGAGCTCTGGGACAGGGGTAGTGTTAGCAGCAGAGGAGCTCTGGGACAGGGGTAGTGTTAGCAGCAGAGGAGGAGCTCTGGGACAGGGGTAGTGTTAGCAGCAGAGGAGGAGCTCTGGGACAGGGGTAGTGTTAGCAGCAGAGGAGCTCTGGGACAGGGGTAGTGTTAGCAGCATAGGAGCTCTGGGACAGGGGTAGTGTTAGCAGCAGGGGAGGAGCTCTGGGACAGGGGTAGTGTTAGCAGCAGAGGAGCTCTGGGACAGGGGTAGTGTCAGCAGCAGAGGAGCTCTGGGACAGGGGTAGTGTTAGCAGCAGAGGAGCTCTGGGACAGGGGTAGTGTTAGCAGCAGGGGAGGAGCTCTGGGACAGGGGTAGTGTTAGCAGCAGAGGAGGAGCTCTGGGACAGGGGTAGTGTTAGCAGCAGAGGAGCTCTGGGACAGGGGTAGTGTCAGCAGGAGAGGAGCTCTGGGACAGGGGTAGTGTTAGCAGCAGGGGAGCTCTGGGACAGGGGTAGTGTTAGCAGCAGAGGAGCTCTGGGACAGGGGTAGTGTTAGCAGGAGAGGAGCTCTGGGACAGGGGTAGTGTTAGCAGCAGGGGAGCTCTGGGACAGGGGTAGTGTTAGCAGCAGAGGAGCTCTGGGACAGGGGTAGTGTTAGCAGGAGAGGAGCTCTGGGACAGGGGTAGTGTTAGCAGCAGAGGAGCTCTGGGACAGGGGTAGTGTTAGCAGCAGAGGAGCTCTGGGACAGGGGTAGTGTTAGCAGCAGAGGAGCTCTGGGACAGGGGTAGTGTTAGCAGCAGAGGAGCTCTGGGACAGGGGTAGTGTTAGCAGCAGAGGAGCTCTGGGACAGGGGTAGTGTTAGCAGCAGAGGAGGAGCTCTGGGACAGGGGTAGTGTTAGCAGCAGAGGAGGAGCTCTGGGACAGGGGTAGTGTTAGCAGCAGAGGAGCTCTGGGACAGGGGTAGTGTTAGCAGCATAGGAGCTCTGGGACAGGGGTAGTGTTAGCAGCAGGGGAGGAGCTCTGGGACAGGGGTAGTGTTAGCAGCAGAGGAGCTCTGGGACAGGGGTAGTGTCAGCAGCAGAGGAGCTCTGGGACAGGGGTAGTGTTAGCAGCAGAGGAGCTCTGGGACAGGGGTAGTGTTAGCAGCAGGGGAGGAGCTCTGGGACAGGGGTAGTGTTAGCAGCAGAGGAGGAGCTCTGGGACAGGGGTAGTGTTAGCAGCAGAGGAGCTCTGGGACAGGGGTAGTGTCAGCAGGAGAGGAGCTCTGGGACAGGGGTAGTGTTAGCAGCAGGGGAGCTCTGGGACAGGGGTAGTGTTAGCAGCAGAGGAGCTCTGGGACAGGGGTAGTGTTAGCAGGAGAGGAGCTCTGGGACAGGGGTAGTGTTAGCAGGAGAGGAGCTCTGGGACAGGGGTAGTGTTAGCAGCAGGGGAGCTCTGGGACAGGGGTAGTGTTAGCAGCAGAGGAGCTCTGGGACAGGGGTAGTGTTAGCAGCAGAGGAGCTCTGGGACAGGGGTAGTGTTAGCAGCAGAGGAGCTCTGGGACAGGGGTAGTGTTAGCAGCAGAGGAGCTCTGGGACAGGGGTAGTGTTAGCAGCAGAGGAGGAGCTCTGGGACAGGGGTAGTGTTAGCAGCAGAGGAGCTCTGGGACAGGGGTAGTGTTAGCAGCAGCAGAGGAGCTCTGGGACAGGGGTAGTGTCAGCAGCAGGGGAGCTCTGGGACAGGGGTAGTGTTAGCAGCAGCAGAGGAGCTCTGGGACAGGGGTAGTGTCAGCAGCAGAGGAGCTCTGGGACAGGGGTAGTGTTAGCAGGAGAGGAGCTCTGGGACAGGGGTAGTGTTAGCAGCAGGGGAGCTCTGGGACAGGGGTAGTGTCAGCAGCAGAGGAGCTCTGGGACAGGGGTAGTGTTAGCAGCAGAGGAGCTCTGGGACAGGGGTAGTGTTAGCAGCAGAGGAGGAGCTCTGGGACAGGGGTAGTGTTAGCAGCAGAGGAGCTCTGGGACAGGGGTAGTGTTAGCAGCAGAGGAGCTCTGGGACAGGGGTAGTGTTAGCAGCAGAGGAGCTCTGGGACAGGGGTAGTGTTAGCAGCAGAGGAGCTCTGGGACAGGGGTAGTGTCAGCAGCAGAGGAGCTCTGAGACAGGGGTAGTGTTAGCAGCAGAGGAGCTCTGGGACAGGGGTAGTGTTAGCAGCAGAGGAGCTCTGGGACAGGGGTAGTGTCAGCAGCAGAGGAGCTCTGGGACAGGGGTAGTGTTAGCAGCAGAGGAGGAGCTCTGGGACAGGGGTAGTGTTAGCAGCAGAGGAGCTCTGGGACAGGGGTAGTGTTAGCAGCAGGGGAGGAGCTCTGGGACAGGGGTAGTGTTAGCAGCAGAGGAGGAGCTCTGGGACAGGGGTAGTGTTAGCAGCAGCAGAGGAGCTCTGGGACAGGGGTAGTGTTAGCAGCAGGGGAGCTCTGGGACAGGGGTAGTGTTAGCAGCAGCAGAGGAGCTCTGGGACAGGGGTAGTGTCAGCAGCAGGGGAGCTCTGGGACAGGGGTAGTGATATAGATAGATATATAGAGAGAGAGAGAGAGAGAGAGAGAGAGAGAGAGAGAGAGAGAGAGAGAGAGAGAGAGAGAGAGAGAGAGAGAGAGAGAGAGAGAGAGAGAGAGAGAGAGAGAGAGAGAGAGAGAGAGAGAGATAGATAGATAGATAGATAGATAGATAGATAGATAGATAGATAGATAGATAGATAGATAGATAGATAGATAGATAGATAGATAGATAGATACAGCAGATATATAGATAGATAGATAGATAGATAGATAGATAGATAGATAGATAGATAGATAGATAGATAGATAGATAGATAGATAGATAGATAGATAGATAGATAGATAGATAGATAGATAGATAGATAGATAGATAGATAGATAGATAGATACAGCAGATATATAGATAGATAGATAGATAGATAGATAGATAGATAGATAGATAGATAGATAGATAGATAGATAGATAGATAGATAGATAGATAGATAGATAGATAGATAGATAGATAGATAGATAGATAGATAGATAGATAGATAGATAGATAGATAGATAGATAGATAGATAAGATAAGATAGATAGATAAGATAAGATAGATAGATAGGAGACCGAGAGAGAGTCCATACTGAGGGAGTTGTCTTTTATTATGCACATCTCTCAACACTGAACAGCTTTACACACAATCGTTTAGTTTTAACAGAAAATAAAGGAAGGCTTGTTGTTTTTTCTTCTACATCATTTCTTTGAGGCTGAATTCCCAGGTGTACGATCACATGATCGCATGATTAGAACCTTTGCGAACCGAACATTCAAGTCACGATATCACAACGGCTATACTGGGCATCGAAAGCTATAGTGGTCGAATTCTAAGATAGGACGATTAAAAAATGAAAACTCTGAAATGGTTAGTAGTACATCACAAAGCCTCAGTGTCTTCCGACGACGCCGCTCTCAGAAGACACGTTCAAACTTGTTTCTCTGCGAAGTGTCCCTTTAATAAGCCATGAGAGGAAGTAGCGACTGTCCCGTGACGCTACTGTTGGCTCTGCTGTGTTGTAGTGGCAGGCGCGAGGCTGATCAGCACAGCGGCGCCCAAATCCCAGTACAGCACTCCTTCTCATATATTATTCAGCACCTTCAGACGGCTGCACTTATGTCATGCTCAGGTTGGCTTCCTCTCCAACAGCGTTCCCACCTCGGGTGCATGGCGCCGTGTGGATATGGGCTGCTGTGATACGGCCGTTTCATCAACCGTTTTATTAAAGGGGTATTTCAAGGATTTTATTGCGAGGAGGACTTGTGATAATCGGACATGAAACGTACCAACGTGTGCTTGACTTTGATCGTCACCGGGGCGATAAGAGAGGAGACCGTATTGTACGTTTATAACTTGCTATTGGGATAGCACAGTTAGATGTTGGTTAGATGTTGATAGCACATTTATGATGAATTGAGAATAGGGGACCCTGATGTAAACAAGACGAACGTCTTTCTCTGGTCTGCATCCCCTTAACAATTGTGTGTATTGAGCTGTACTGTATTGTACCCATTCTGCAATCTGTTAATAAAATTGTCAATCAATCAATCAATCAATCAATCAGATGGTGCAAATGTAAGGGGAGACCATCTGTGTGATCTCTCAATTTAATTCATGTTCGGCTACTAGATTGAGAAGTAACGGTTGAATCACTGAATCCTTTAGGTTTAGAGTTAGTAACGGTTGAATCACTGAATCCTTTAGGTTTAGAGTTAGTAATGGTTGAATCGCTGAATCATTTAGGTTTAGAGTTAGTAATGTTTGAATCACTGAATCCTTTAGGTTTAGAGTTAGTAATGTTTGAATCACTGAATCCTTTATGTTTAGAGTTAGTAATGTTTGAATCACTGAATCCTTTAGGTTTAGAGTTAGTAATGTTTGAATCACTGAATCCTTTAGGTTTAGAGTTAGTAATGTTTGAATCACTGAATCCTTTAGGTTTAGAGTTAGTAACGGTTGAATCACTGAATCCTTTAGGTTTAGAGTTAGTAATGTTTGAATCACTAAATCCGGTTTCTCTCAAACCTCTCCCACGGTAAATACCCCAACATTTTCACAAATTAGACCAAGGATACCCCAGTGAGATAAGGTATTTTCCTGGGCGCCACTGTCTGATACGATTTTTGCTTTTAAATTATTTGTATAATTCCATTACTGTCTCTATACTGTGCTCCACTTTGAGGACCACTGCTTCAGACAGAGAGGCATACTGTTGTTGTGCTGTGTTGTTGATGAGGGACACTGCATCCTGAGTGTTATCTCCATTCATAATTGAAACCAGTAGAGGATGTGTACTTCCAGGTGGTGCATAACATTCACACACTTGGAAACATGGATTGGTGATAAAACTGAAAAGACATTTTACTGTTTGAAAAAGGATGTACAAATAACTTTTTTTATTTGAGATGACTTGTTGAGTTTAGAAACATTTCCTTACCACTGAGAGACAGTGGTTCGCAAAAGGGGTGTGAGGACCCTTCAGGGGTCCTTTAGTGGGGTTCAGCTGGTCTCCGGCAAAATGAGGAATAGTCTTATATCAGTCAATGATAAATGGCTGCATTTATATAGTACTTTTATCCAAAGTGCTTTACAATTTGTTCCTCACGTTTGACCCATTCCCTCACACATTCCCACACCGACGGCACAGTGCCAACCTGCTCACTGGGAGCAATTAGGGGTTAAGTGTCTTGCTCAAAGACAGGGAGGAGCGGGAATCTAACCGGGAACCTCCGGATTACCAGACGACCGTCTCTATCTCCCGAGCCACTGTCGCCCCGATATTAGTATTATCGTATTCACACGTTCAGTTGATCAGTACGGATGACTATTCTGATCATAGGCTCCACTCTCTCCATTATACCGTGTGGATAGTCACAGAGTTCTTGACTGAAACACGTGTCTCTTCAGACAGACTTCCCCCCCCCGGGAGAAAATCCTTTCAAACGGGGGTCCTTGACGCGCAACAGCCTGAGAGCCGCCGCGCTGTGATAATCTTATACATGAATTCAAATTTAAATGTGTAGCCCAGCGGGGCGGCGTGAGACACGGGCCAGGTTCCCCGTGACGCAGCATATTTACTTGACTGCATCTGTTTGAATGTCTCACGGCGATGATGTAACGGAACGTGAAATACCTCGAGCTTGAAAATACCTCAGGTTTTCTGTAAATGGCCGCCGCGGCAGTGGCATCGGAAATCCATAAGTTATCACGCTGACGAGATGCCTCTGATTGCATATTGCCCGGGGGCGAGTTGACGGAAGTGAACTCAATCCCCCTTTTTCAAGGCAGTAATCATCGATACGAGTATAAAATATAGGGTTAGAGAAACAAGGCTGAAATAAGGTATTCCTCGAGCGTTAACTGCATTCGGACTCGGAAGGTGCAGACAAGGACTCAGACTTGTTTTTTTTAAATACTTTATTTCTCAGTTTTCAGTTTACTAATAGACAAGAACAGACGTACAAAAAGGAGGAGACAGAACAAAAATAAACAGACATAACAAAAACTAAAAAGACTGCCAGACAGGAAAATAAAATAACAGTGTGACTTAACTCAAAGCATTACAGTGTGTTGTATAGCCAGGTGTTACAAGGTGCAGGTCAAACATGAGATATACAGGGGTGAGTCTCTGCAGAATGCAGTTATTTGTCCTTCAGAGTTCAGATAGTCAATGAATGGGCTCCATATGTCCGAAGACCTGTTGTGCTCTTTGGATCTGTAATAGCGGATCCTCTCCATCTGTATGATTGTGATCATTTCATTGAGCCATTTCTGGAAACACGGGGGTGTAGGTGATTTCCAATCGGTTAGAATAATTTTTTTTGCGGCTACCATGCCGAGCATTAGTATCTGTTGTTCCTCCCTCGTGTACCTTAAGGCAGTCTCTGAACACCCAAAGAGTGCCAACTCTGGATCAGGGGGAATGTCCTTTCCATAGACCCTGGAAAACCACTGGAATATTTCACCCCAGAATTTTTGTAAATGAGGACAGAGCCAAAAGAGATGTGTTAAGGAGCCCTCTGCAACTTTACACCTGTCACATAATGGAGAAAGAGATGGATAAATTCTGTGTACAGTAGTTTGGTCTTTGAATAGTGGAGTCTATGGATGACTTTAAATTGAATCAATTTGTACCTAGCATTGATCGAGCAAGTTTGGATTCTAGTCAAACCTTCATTCCAGGTGCTCTCAGACACCTCGAGATGCAGCTCAGTGGACCAGGCATCTCTCAGATGGTCAGTGGACACAGAGGTGGAAAACAGGGACACAAAGCGAGATATCAGGTGTCTGGAGTCTGGAGGAAGCTTCAGGAGATCATAGAATGGGCAATTCTCTGGCATGGTTTCAAAATGTGGATTTTTTTCTTTGACATACAGTAGTGTCTGATTTGGAGATATCGAGAAAAAAAAGTGGGAGTTAGGGATGTTAAATTTAGTTTTCAGTTGGTCGAATTATGCAAACTGTTTGTCTATGTACAAGTCTCCAAGGGTCGTGAGGACTCAGACTTGTTAATTGATAAATACATTATTTTTTTGCCCTAATCATTTGGCATACTATATTGATGGCTAGTGCATTTGTTTGGCTATTGTGTCACAAAGTAAATAAACTCCCTCTGAAATGGTGACCGCTGTGTCATTTATGTTTAATGTGGACCTTTTTTTATTTGTATGTCAGCTCTTTGACTGCCAGAGTGGAGTGGACTACTCAACCTTGATGACTTGGACTCAGACTCGGACTAGAGTAATGGGGACTCGACTCGGACTCGACTCTGGCTCTTGTTTGGTGACTTGAACACTGGGGACTCGAGACTCGACTCGGACTCGAGATCCAGTGACTCGACTACACCACTGCCGTCTGTTTCAGAGAGTTTCCTCAAGTCGAAGCGGAACGACATCGATTCTTCTGCGTCTCTTTCATACATGGGAGGATGTTAGATCTCCTGTTTGGAGAAGAATAGATCGCATCTCAATTTCTGTTCAGCGACCCCAAACTAATGAAGTAATGATCTAATTGTCTCTATTGTTCAGTAGAAGTAACGGATCGATGCGTAGCTTTGTCCAATGTTTAAAGACAGACTCTTTAATGCCGTTGAGGCAGAAGAGCCCTGCTTGGTGTGGTTTTGTGTCGGTCCGACGTGTGGGTTGGAATTGAGTGGTGATAGCCTCTGCCGAGAGAGGGTTTGAGAAATGCACAGTATACATAATAAGCTATTGTAATAATAATAATAACTTTATTTATATAGCACCTTTCATACATGGATTGCAGCTCAAAGTGCTTCACAGCAAATAGCATAAAATTAACATAGGCATAAAATTAGCATACAGTTGACACTGACAGAATAAAAGCAATGCAGAAAGTGCAGCCATAAGAATAGGCATAAAAGACAATAAAAGTAGTGCAATGCAATGCAGAAAGTGCAGCCATAAGAATAGGCATAAAAGACAATAAAAGTAGTGCAATGCAATGCATAAAGTGCAGACATAAGAATAGGCATAAAATAAGTACAATAAGTACAGTGTAGCTCGAAAGCATGTGAACCCCCCCCCCCCCCAGCCAGTCCCCCAAACACCCCACACATCAATCCCCACCACATCCCCATCCAAGACACACACCCTGACAAAGCATTTGTATAGCAATATATGTACATATTATATTACATACATATTATAGCTATATATGTAGCTTATTATAGTGTGAATATTACAGATGCTACCTTTAACGTACTCAGGATCTGTATCTTGCATTGAGAAAGTGGTATCTGAGAATCCCTACTCAGGTCGGCTGTAATGAATCCAACCACTTTTCAAGGTTTAATTTGTAGCAACGGGTACCTTAATCCGGTACTTTTAAGGGTATCGACTGAATCACGTCAGTAACTACCGAGTACCGATTCACGTGATGATCAACCGGTGCCACATTTCGGTACTGTGAAAAAAGAGATATATATATTTTTTAAGTCCGATGACGTCAATGTTTTCGTTTAACCGCGAAACGAAACCTATGAAGTGTGCCGCACGTTCACGTCAACGTTCATTTCATTTCAAACCTTTATTTATACTCGTGAAAGCACTGAGGTTTCCCTCATTTACAGTGATGACGTTAGTGGTTATTACAGTGTGGTTACACTTTACAAAGCTAGATGCAGACAACGCTCGCTGCAATATTATGTATTATATATTAACAAATTGTTCTAAATAAATAATAATAATAATAAACAATTAGAAGTTTGGACTAATTTTGTACAACTGAGATAGGTCAAATGTTTTAGACTAAAGTACAGAAAAAAGGTACCATTGGGTACCGGTATCGATTCACAGGGGTTCAAATGTGAACGGTACCCAACCCTAGTAATTCGTCAGGTAATTAAAGAGAAGCGTAATATATTCCCCCTGGTCATATATAGACGGGGTCTACTGACATTTAACACGGTTGGTTATTGTATTTGTGTGAGTTAAAGGCCATGCTGCGGCGATGACATTATGCGGGGATATCTAATGAGCTTGATGGGCTTAACAGGGTGAATAAGTTAACTTTGCAAATGCCAGAGGGCTTTATTATGAAATCAATGCTTGAGTGTTCTTCCATCGATTGTGGCGTGAACCGGAGAGCTGGTAAAGGAAATAATATAATCACGGGAATGACCTCGAAAAAAACTCAGAATTCAGCATAGCTGATTATTCAAGATGAATCAATGCCAATTAGATAATCCAGCGCGGTGGGCGTTAAAAAATGTGGCCGATTGGAGCATGTGCCCGTTCTGCTTGCAACAACGCAGCTCTTTGTCCCCCCCCCCCCATTGAGCCATAAGAGCACCAGCAATAAGTCACCGATGACCTTTGTGAACTAACTAGACAGTACCTATATCAGATTATTTTCACAAACAATTTAGTAGTTCGGTTTGTCTCTTGTTTTAACTTTTCACTAACAACATTTTCATTGTGAGCGATCTGTGGTGCTGAATTTCCCTCGGGATCAATAAAGTATACTTCTATTCTATTCTATTATTATATAATATATAATATATTACAATGTCTCTCTGTCTCTTCCCCTCTCTCTCTCTCTCTCTCCCCCCACCTTTCTCTCTCTCTCTCTCTCTCTCTCTCTCTCTCTCTCTCTCTCTCTCTCTCTCTCTCTCTCTCTCTCTCTCTCTCTCTCTCTCTCTCTCTCTCTCTCTCTCTCTCTCCAGCCTGGCTGCGTCTAAAGAGGCCGCAGCGAGGAAAGCAGCCATCCCGATGCCTCCCTCTGAGTTCCTCGACAAGCTCATGGGCAAAGTGTCTGGTTACGATGCTAGGATCAGACCTAACTTCAAAGGTAGGCGTACACCACAGAGACACAGGCGGAGAAGGCAGGAATAAGATAAGATAAGATAACATATTCCTTTGTTGATCGATCCCCTGGGAGAAATTCAGGCTCAGGAATGTAGCCAAAACTAAATGTAGACGCTTTGAAGTGATTATTGTCTTTTGTACTTAATTGTCTTTGTGAAAATGGTTTCGATCCGGTCTTAAACATGAAACAAGAGCATTTTTGCATCTACTTCATTCCTAAAATGAAAGTTCAGTTGTTAAATGTTCTAATGATCTAATTGTGTAATTGTTCTTACACTCTAAAAAAACTGGGCTGTGTCAGTTCCATCGCGTCCCAACGTGTCGACGATGGAGCACGTCTTGTGTTGCTCCACACGCCAACATGTTAACGTTAAAAGATTGCGTGTAAATCATGACACAGGTCAATGGATAAAAGAAACGCGGGACGCATTGTTTATTTCTTTCAGTCCAACATGTGGCAGGACGCGTTGAAATTGACACAACCTTTTTTTAGAGTGCTCTTTGTATGACAAGTGTATGATTGACAGTCTTGTCAGTTTTTTTTTAACCTTCTCAATGTCTCTCGGTTCTTCTCAATCTACTGATTTCTTTTGTCCAATCCGTGAACAGTGGGGAACAAAGGTAACTCCGCCCATTCTTGACCAATCACAAAGAGAGAATGAGGCTGTTAGTTCATGTGTTTCTCTTAGAGGCTCCTCCCCCCTCCTTCTGTACACAGTGTGTCCTTCTTTTAGCTTTGATAAACAACCAAAAGGCTAGAACATGTACAGTAGCTACCACGATATGGCATCATCGTGATATTCTATTGGGAGGATTTATGAGTTATCATGGTACTGTAGGTAGGCTAGGTATCCTCACAGTATCCCGAATGTTTGTTTTGGTGGTTCAAAGGTAATGTGCCTCTCCTGGAAGCGTGGTGCCTAAAATAATAATTATTCTTGTGATGATGATGCTGATGATGATGCTGATGATGATGATGATCATGATGATGATGATGATGATGATGATGATGATAATATTCAGTAACCTCTCCCGGAATGGAAGCCCCCATAAAGACACATGTCAGAGGTTTCTTTTATTTAACTACTTCCTGTTAGGAGTATATACTGGAGAGTTGTCATTCAGTGCAATGGTAAAGAACTGTGGCAACCCTCCAAATTAGTTATTTGTGCTAAAAAAGAAACAGATTGAACTCTTATTATATTTGACCAAAATGTCCACCAAACTATTTGGAGCAGGCATGAACATCATAGCACAAGCATGTTGCATTGCACAAGAAAAGGAAATTGGCTTTGGTACATGGCAATGCTATTCTAAACTGATGCAGTGGGTATTCAATATCACATGCAACCCTCCATCACAAAACACTTTTATGCAAAACAGTGAGATCAGGGGGAGCGGGGGTTTGACTCGTGATTCTTATTAGCGTATAAATGGTTTGGGGTCAAGTTATTCATACATCGCTGCTTTCAGATAAAAAGAACCATGTAATTCCATAGGTTAAGGTATCAGGAGTCAAGAAAAACAACCTTATGTATTTCCATATAGGGTCACAAACCTTAGGGAGCTTTCATACCTGGGTTTGTTCCTAATGGTCCAAATCACTGGTGAAATAGTTTTTTAATTGGTTAAATTCTTTTTTTCAGTACATCACAGATCAACCTTATTTTATAAATCAAACCTTATTTTTATAAACAAAAGTAATTTTGTTTTATGTCACTGGACACCAATTTGGAATTCCTCACAAACAGACCGAATCTTGTTACACTTAGGGTTAATATTTGGTATTTGTATTTTTTTTTTATTATATTATTTGGTTATTTTGAACACACTTTCCAAGAGAAATGAAGATCTTGATCTCGCACATATGGCGGCATTTGGAGAAATATGGGGGAAACCATGGTGCGATTGCATCCTCGCTTCAAGCAAACCACTCCGGGGGCGACTTAGAAGTGGATCGAGATCACCTCATACAGGGAGTAGGGTCAAAGTTCACCTCCTCACACAAATTGAAACGCTCAATTATCTTTTTCTTTTTTTAAACTTAAATTTGTATTAACATTTATAGACAAACAACACTTAGACAATACTTACAATGACATCCATAACACAACGATGCACTAACATGGGCCCCTTGAATATGGCTGCGTTCAGCCTCCCAGACCCCCATAAGAGGGACCCCCCCCCCCCCCCTCCCGCCATCCACCCCCTGAAATAGGGCTCCCCCACATCCCAGGTCCGTCCCACGCGGGGCCGAGCACTCAGCGACACGGGTCCCTCGAATTTAATTGGGCCAGGCCCAGTAGAGGAGAGAGGGAAGGTACTCCCCCCCACCGAGCCAAGCCCGCTACCTCCCATGCCACCAAGCACCCCACCCCATGCACTACGACCCCACAACATACAAGACCCCACTATCCCGGGCACGCTCAATTATCTTACTACCGTATATAAACACTGTGGTTGTCTCATTAAGTGGGATATAACTGTTTGTGTGCAGGACAGAGTAGAGAATGAGCGGGTTGTTAAGAACGTGTCATTAAACCTGCCGGTGTTGCAAAAACAACAGAAACGACTCATCCGTTCCTAAACTAACCTCTCTCCTCTCTCTCCCTGGCTGAGGCCAAACCGGTAAACAGGAAACAGTTCCACTCGCCACTGTAAACCCGATGTGTTGTGTTTTCGCGATTTTAGCGGAACGGTTTTTGTTTTTCAATTTGACTCCCCTTAAGCGTCTGCCGCAAACAATTTAGAAGGCCATCTGTCGACCTTTTATCAAAACCAACATCCTAAATGCCGCTCCCTGGCAGTTATTTTGATTTATGGAAATATCTTTTTGCCCCCCCTTTTATTCTAATTCAGTGTAATATGAAATGAAAGAACAAAAAACGAAAGTGCAATTTCTTTTCTGCTCTCCAAAATTGCATTAGAGATGCAGGGAAGTAATCAAACGGCTCCGATTGATCTCGGCGAGCACTCTAACGGCCCCCCCGGACAGAAGACGCACCTTGATCATTTAACATAACGCCGCTATACAGTTACTAAATCGGTGTGATATTTTTTTCCAAAGTCGTTTCCGGAAGGATCCGTTGAATAAACCATGGCCCCAGAGAGGCTCCACCCAGGGCCGTTCTGCGACGCATCGTAGAGCCGTGCGGCTTCCAGGAGAGACGAGGACATCTTTTATGTAATGCGACTATGCTAATTGTGGCCATTGTCGCGGGAGACGGGCGGATGTGGAGGTTTGACGTGTCCTGTCGGGTCAAGAGAGAGTGGCGTAGCGTGAGCCCCTGACTCGCCCATTCATGCCGTTTCCTTTTTTTATGTAACCCTCCCAGTTAACCAGCGAGCGTGTTAATCGCTTTCTACTAAAATAAGCAGCTTGTCAGCCCCCCGTTCCTTAATAAAGTTTGAAAGAGAGTACCGTGCACAGAGAGAGGAACGCAAGTGGGCAAAATGGAGGGTTGTAAGTAATAGGATGAAATATATAACAAAAGAGAACAAAAAAAACACCACAGAATGTTAGATCTGGGATAAGGACGTGTCACACTGCGGACATGCCCGGGACTCCGTCTTGAACGTGGGAATTCTAGATCTCTTGGGAATGTTGGAATGTCAGAGCGAGAGTGTTAATAACACACTCCTACGCAGAACGTTGGACGATGGTCCACTGTCAAACATCTCTGCCCAAACAGGAAGTCAACTAACCGGTGCTACCTTTTATTATGTCCCCTTAACATATTCAATCAAATAACATCATATTATTGTCCCGCCCCCCCCCCCCACCCCCCCCCCCCCCCATATGAGAACTGAGAAAATTAAATGGTGTCTGTGTATCCTTGTCCATGGAAACGATCATGAAAGCATTTTGGTCCAGCTATAAGGCGCTCGTGGCAGAGCTGTTTTGCAGGCCATGTGACGTACTGTAGGAATGTGCAGCGTTAAGTCCCAACGGAATGCCAGCGTTTTGATTTTTTGTTGACTTTTGTTTCTCCTTTTTGGGAATGTGGAATGATAAGACCATAGTGACTTGAACTGTGAAAAAGAGGCTGAATTTATTTCCTTTTTAATTTTCTATTTTCTTTGTATTTACCCGACTACTAAGCTCTTGCTGGGGGTGGGGTTGGGGGGGGGGGGGCATCACACACCTCGTCAAATTAGCAGCAGCCCTGTCAGCGTGTGGGGCTGCAGTGACTGTCTGGGGACAATGGGATGGGAAGAGATGAGATTTGCCTGAAGCTATGAATGTGCAGCATGAGAGAGGAATGACACTGATCATCACGGGGCCCACTGTGGGAGACTGATTGATTAAGCAGCGTTCTCCACCCAGCCACTGGAACAGGGAAGAAAAATCTCATATTCCTGACACATCCAGGACATTCCATTTATAAACCATTAAGTTATTGTTCTCTTTCTTTCTTTCTTTCTTTCTTTCTTTCTTTCTTTCTTTCTTTCTTTCTTTCTTTCTTTCTTTCTTTCTTTCTTTCTTTCTTTCTTTCTTTCTTTCTTTCTTTCTCTCTCCCCTCTGTATTTCTCTCTCTCTCTCTCTCTCTATCTCTCCCGCTCAATTTTTTTAATCATTCATTTTCAATAACCCAATCGTTGCAATTGCTTTGAAAGCACTCACGTTCCTCACATGGTGGTGAAGGTCGAGGTGGTCATAATAATTATCGGCCTGCTCCTCCCTCCCTCTCCTGGCCTCCCTCCCTCCCTCTCCTGGCCTCCCTCCCTCCCTATCCTCCCTCGCTCTCCTGGCCTCCCTCCCTCCCTCCCTCTCCCTCTCCTCCCTCCCTCCCTCCCTCCCTCCCTCACCAATGGCTGCTCCTGCTCTTTTATATGCAGGCCTTGTTTACATGCCAGTGGTCTGGGAAACAAATTGGACTCCTTTCACCCAGACATGCGTGCAGGCAAACAGGCAGACAAACAACCAGGCAGGCAGACAAACAACCAGGCAGGCAGGCAAACAGGTAGACAAACAACCAGGCAGGCAGACAGACAAACAACCAGGCAAGCAGACAGACAAACAACCAGGCAGGCAGACAGACAAACAACCAGGCAGGCAGGCAGACAGGCAGGCAAACAGGCAAACAAACAACCAGGCAGGCAGGCAGACAAACAACCAGGCAAACAGACAGACAAACAACCAGGCAAACAGACAGACAAACAACCAGGCAGGCAGGCAGGCAAACAGGCAAACAAACAACCAGGCAGGCAGACAGACAAACAACCAGGCAAACAGGCAAACAAACAACCAGGCAGGCAGACAGACAAACAACCAGGCAAACAGACAGACAAACAACCAGGTAGACAAACAACCAGGCAGGCAGACAGACAAACAACCAGGCAAACAGACAGACAAACAACCAGGTAGACAAACAACCAGGCAGGCAGACAGACAGACAGGCAGGCAGGCCCCCTGTAATCTACTGGCCCTGGTAATGAATGCCCTAAAGGCAGAGAGAGAGAAGAGAGAGAGAGAGAGAGAGAGAGAGAGAGAGAGAGAGAGAGAGAGAGAGAGAGAGAGAGAGAGAGAGACAGGTGTGACTTTCAGAATTGTGATGTCTGTGTGTGTGTGTGTGTGTGTGTG
>NC_140180.1:91788617-91790350 GCF_963971535.1 Notolepis coatsorum
CCTCTCTCCCTGGCCGAGTTGGGAACGCTGCAGAGGTGGAGCTTTGGTTACTAGCTGGCGAAGCTTGACATTAATTTGGTGCCATCAGCACTTGTTTAATGGCTACTTAATGGGATTAATGGGAATAAGGTAATGAGTGTGGGATGCTTGGTGGGGATGGCTGGCGAGAGGGAGAGGGAGGGTGGGAGTGTTTGGAGGGGGAGAGGGATGGAGGGAGGGATGGATGAGGGGAGAGGGAGGAGGGAGGGAAGGTGTGAGGGTGGGGGGGGAGGGGGGGGGCACTGCAAATAGCAAGGAGTAATAGCGACGGGGACAGAATTGCTTACCACAGGGGATCCCAAAGAATGCGGAATGGATGGCAAAAGTGCAGTACGTGGCGCCGGCAGCGCGCGCGCCAGTGTTCTACAGCGGCTTTGACGTCACCGTTAGAATGTAGACACGCCGGCTGACACGCTCCCCTCCCGGTTTGCCTTGTCATCCCGTTCTGTCTCTACACACACAGGGCCGCCGCCGGTGCAGTCGAGGCGCCCCTTTTCCTTTTTTCTTTCATGACAAAAGGCTCTCTGTAACGCTGCAGTGACACGAACACGGATATCCACTTGGAACACGGGGACACCCTGACTCAGAGCAAGGTCTCCTGTCTCGCTGTGCTAGTCGGGGGGGGAGGGGTGGGGGGGTAATGGACTCTGCCTGTCCAGACGGAACATCGAGGATGTGGAGCTATATTACATCGAGGCTGGAATTTTTTAATATCGTCGCAGAGGTGACTTCTCCCACCGGGCCGCGACGGAAAAAATATTATCGATCACGCCTCAAAGTCTAGCGGGGGGGGGGGGGGGGCGTCGCCAAGGGCACCGTGTGGCTGGGTGTTGAACGGATGATGGTGAGAGTCAGCCAAATGTACGAGAGGACGTTCCGGGCGGATGGAGTGGGGGGGGGGGGGGGGGGGGGGGGGAGATAGAGAGAGAGGGAGGGAGGGAGAGAGAGAGAGAGAGAGAGAGAGAGAGAGAGAGAGAGAGAGAGAGAGAGAGAGAGAGAGAGAGACATGAGACGTGAGATGTGTAGACAGAGAAAGAGAGGGAGACACAGGGACAGAGAGGTAGAGGCCACAGAGGGAAATCCATACCTGATCAGGCTGAGAGAGGAGTGGACATGCAGCTCATTAATGTAAACACAAGCAGAGACAATAATGCCACGTTGTTACCACCGCGCTGATTACGGTGCCGCGGTCACGTTACTCACGCCGGCTCGCTCTGTGTGTATATCAACACGCAAAACTATTTCTTCATTCAAACGGGGTCGCTTTTTAGCTTGAGGCAGTATAGTGTTAATAGCTAAGCTACTGTAAAATAGGACGTGTGGGAGAACATGCGATTGATACATCTCTCTCTCTCTCTTTGTCTCTCTCTCTCTCTCTTTGTCTCTCTCTCTCTCTCTCTCTTTGTCTCTCTCTCTCTCTCTTTGTCTCTCTCTGTCTCTCTGTCTGTCTCTTTCTGTCTCTGTTTCTCTCTATCTGTATCTCTCACTCTCTCTCCGTCTATCTGTCCCCTCTCTCTCTCTCGCTCCCTCTCTCTCTCTCTCTCTCTCTCTCTCTCTCTCTCTCTCTCTCTCTCTCTCTCGCTCCCTCTCTCTCTCTCTCTCCCTCTCTCTCTCGCTCCCTTTCTCTCTCTCTCTCAATCTACTGGTCCTTGGCTAATATGTCAGTGAGGAAATGAGATACTCACAAAGGGCCA
>NC_140180.1:91790550-91795550 GCF_963971535.1 Notolepis coatsorum
TCTCTCTCTCTCTCTCTCTCTCCGTCTCAGTGGAAGGGTGCGACAAAGAGGTCGGCGCGTAACCGTTCAGCGCCGTGACATAATAGTTCAGATCTTGCGTTAAATGTTTTCATCCCGTGCAGATAATGTATAATTGCCCGCTTTTTTTGGGCTTCTCCTTTTGTGAACGGGTGCGGGCAGCCATTGTTTAGCCCCGGGAGTACATTTAAAGCGCGTGTGGAAAACGGATTCATTGTGCGACCCCTCCTCCTCTCACTCCTACTATACTACTAACTACTTTTTATTCTCAAACACAAAGGCAGAATCCCCCCCCCCCCCGTTCTTATAACCTCTCTCTGCAAAACCGGGGGGAATTGATTCAGCACAGTGCCTATAGTTATTAGCCGTCTTTACAACATCATCGCTCCCTACCAGCAAAGTAAACGTAAAAAAAATAATAAACGCTGCGTTCTAAGTCCGTTTTAATGTCGGGATTCCGGGTATTCAGATCTCCGGTGGGATCCCTGGCGCCGGGGGGGGGGGGGGGGGGGGGGGGGGGGCTAAGCCCCGGGCTTAAGCCCTGACATGGAGAGATTGCAGTGTGTATAGAAGAAGGCTGGAAAAATTGCCTTTCATGGATTCAGGCCGATTATAGAGTTTAAGTCACCTGTCTACAACAGTTCATGGTCATACTGAATACTTTCACATCTATCTTAAAGAACGATTTCCCTTTTTGCGCGGGCTGACAATGACGGATTACGACATCGCTCACCCGGACCTCCTCTCGGCGTAGTCGCCATCCCTCACCGCGGCGAGTCGCCAAGTAGGCGACGGCGGGCAGGCGGGTGCTCCCCTTTACTTGCGTTGAGGAAAGTAGGGCATTCATCAACGCATATCTGAAGAGAGTAGGAAAGAAAAACAACACAACCCCCCCCCCCCCCCCCCCCCCAAAAGCAACGCTGTCATGCCGGGGTCGTTTTCTTTTTTGGACTTTGTTCTCAAAACTAATTAAAAGAGAACGAATCAAAATCCATACATAGGTACTCACCTTCCTTGGCAGTGCTATTCTCCACTTTTGATTAAAAAACAAACCCAATATATATGTTATATATATATATTATTACTTTAAGTAATTTCTTGTTGGTTCTTCTCAACATTATTTAGTGTTTGAAGTCTGACATGACAGACATAGATTGACCTTCCTTAGTGCCTTATTGCTATTACTTATCAATGGATATATTTCAACAAATAACTCACTGCACACCGTCTTCTTCACGTACATTTATATTTATGTATTTAGCATTTCATTATGATAAAACCTCTTTATTGGGGATGTTTTGAGGACGTTTGACACGAGGACCTGATCGTGACCCGCTCAGTCCTCTCCTGTCACCTTGTACTCAGGTGTACAGTCAGCAGCTCTGCGGTTAAATGGATGTTTTCCTATAATAGCATATCGCTCTGAACGCCGCGAGACCGTCAGATATTGAACGGTGTGAAGGTCTTTCTCACTCTCTCACTCAAAGTGAGTAGAGGCGGCCCTGAGCAGAGTGTCTTTCCATATAAAGTGCAGCGAGGTCAGTGACATCTCGTGTCGATGATGAGGCGACGATAAAACCTCTCTCCTTGCTGCTGATACTTGGCTTGAACTTCCTGGCTGGATTTGATTGGCTGGAAGCCCAACAAAAAAAAAAAAAAAATAATCGATAGCGACACACCAGGAATTTGCATTAATAGTGACTTATGAAGAGAAAAGGGGAAAAGAAAAGAAGGCACTTTCTGGAAATGACGGGAAAGAAAAGGCCTTGGCCTCAAAATACCTGACATTAGCAAGTTGGCATTTCCCCCTTGTTACAAATCACTTTTTTCCACCGAGTAAGGCTTCGTTCCTGCAATATGATTTAAAATTATGCAGCCCCATTTGAAAGAGGTGGAAAAATTCCATTTTCGAAGTTTGGAGCTCGAATCGTTTTCTCATTCCATCAGGGTATAAAAGGCGTCCTTTTACTCTTATTATGACTCGGAGCATTCTGAAATGATACGTCTCATTTGAAAGGAGGTGCAGATTAATGCGCTGTTATAATATTTGGCATTTCGCCGGGGTAATGGCTGCTCGCCTGCAGTTTGAGCCGTTTAAAACTAGGCACTGACGTGACGCAGGCGGAACACTTGGGACCAGTCATTCTGGAACACACAACACTTTTACCAACCAGTTTCCAAACAACAACAACAACAACAACAACAAAGGATAGTGTAACTTCCTCAAAAGGCCAAATGAGGCGAGATGAAAGCGAAGCCAGTTTGACATGTAGTCTTTGCATTCTCTCCCTCCTTTTATCCTCTGCGGTGTGTAGAATATATTGCATCTCTTAGTGCATTTTGCCCTCCGTCTCCCGCGTTGAGAGAACTGCATTGCAACCACGCTACCCCCCCCCCCCACCACCACCACCCCCTTCATCCCCGCCCCTCATCTCCGTGCATCGCCTCCCCTCTCCCGCCCGCTATAGCAGCTATACGGTATTGGCAGTATATTATTGTTCTTCCACCGAATCGTGCATCCCTCCGTCCTGCTCTTCTTGCCTTTTAGAATGTTGGCCCCCCCTACCCTCGCCACACACTCGCAACCCCCCCCCCACCCCCTGCTGAGTATTGGCGAAGCCGTATGATACCTTAGACCACCGAGCCTTGCTGTCTTGTTTACGTTTCTTGATACGTAAATTACGGTTGTTTTCCTTAATGAGGACAAACAACTTTTAATTTATTCTTATAGTGGTTACTTGTTGTTATACTATGCTGTGTGTTTAATCCTGATCTTTTTTTCATTAGACCCCAGCTCCAAAAATGAATCACCTCACAAGAAAGGTACTTTTCTGTTTCCTGTTCTGGTTCTTTTCCCCCTCCTCCCTCTCTCTCTCTGTCTCGAGTGTTTGTTGGTGGCTCATGCGACAAGGAGGACGTTTTTTGATCAAGGTACCTTGTGTTATTAATAAGGTGCCTTTTTTTGGGGGGGGGGGGGATTAAAGATATAAGAAGTACAGCATACAGTACCGGTATGCAGTGCTGGAGTTTCGGCGTGATGATCTTGTGTTGTGTTGTGTTGTGTTGTAGTGATGTGGATCAAAAGTGTCGGAGTTTCTACTTTGCAGAGATCACCGTAGTAGAACATCTGGCGGCTGAGCAATTAAACACAGAAATTAATTAAATAAATAAAAGGCCCCGTCGTCAGCGATATCTGAGCCGCTACTTTTCGCATTATGTTGACGCAGACTTTTTCTTTCACCTTAATGTCCTCCCAGTGGTTTCATCTGAAGCATAAACCGTTTGAAAGAAAATCACTCATACAGTACATACAATTCCTGACAAAAATAAGAATCAAGCCTCTTGCAGCACATTGGGCTTGGATGTGCCTGTTCCCTCACCTCAAATCTGTCAATTATCTGCATCCAATGAAGGCCTTTTTTTTCTTTTTTACATTGCTGTGGCTTCAACCCTCAAGATGATTGATTATATAAGCAATGAAGGGTTTTTTATAGACATTAGTACAAAACGAGCTTGTTAGGCTGTTAATTTGAACACTACTGTTAGGGACCGGCTACATTGATCCGTTGTGTCTGGTTTTAAATAATTCTTCAATGACAGGAGTGTCCTGTTTCCTGGACGCGTGTATGCTTTCCCCAACGCAGTTGTGTTTCCGCATTCCCGTTTTGCGCTCTGATTGGCCAGGTCATGTGACATGTGCGCCTATCGTGGGACAGCAAGTTCTGCGCCTATTTCCGGGTCTAACAGCCGGCAAACTACCTGCCGTTCTATCGCCATGCTCTAAGACAAACTCTAACCTTAACCAACTTCAAAAGAGCGTCTAAGCTTAACCAGTGTAGAAACTTGCGGTCCCACGATTGGCGCACATGTCACATGACCAGAAACGCGTGGGCCAATCAGAGACACGGAAACACAACTGCGTTGGGGAAAGCATACAGGTTTCCTGGACAGGCCTGACGATGTGTCCGTCTCCACCAGATGTGTGTCCATTTTGACAGATGTTCCGGAGAGGATGAACTGACGGAACTGACGGACCCGTCACCGTCCGTTAATAGCTGTTATTTCTGCAAACACACACGATTATGTTTGGTTTGATTTGAACCAAACCAACGTTTCATCTCCCGTTTTGTGATGGATCAATGTGGCCGGATTCTTGTTCTTCAACAATAGATGACCTTTTAAAAAAGGGTTATGCCTATTGTAATTTGTGTATACCGGTATATGGCACTAATGTGTAAACAGGGGTCGATATCGAACAGTGCCTTACTAAGTATAGTATATATGTAACGGTTGTCATATCGTCACCCTTAAATTTCGATGCCCCGAGGGAGTTTCAAACCCGGGTCTCCCACGCCACGGACGACAGCACAGACCTCTATACCAAGAAGTGAACTCACTGCTTTGTAACGTGTCTATGTGTCTTTTGAGGACAAGAGTGAGTTTAACCCATAGCACCGCTACTCACCCCAGTCACTTCACAACATCTGAAGTCCATCGTGACTGCGCCTCGCGGTACCATCCGTTACTATGAACAACAGGACCCATTGACTATGTAAATTAGCAAAAAAAACATTTACAGACTTTTTTTTTAAATAGCTACAAGCTAAAAGTGATGTTGTGATTTTGCAACCGAGGGTCTCACAGGGCAGGTTGAACTATCCCCCTAAATGCACAGCTGCACAGACTCTCACAGTGTATTGAGATCGTTACCTTACATTGTTCGTCCTTAGCAGCGGGAGGTAGGTTAAGATCGCCGCGATAACCGGTACATAGTATGTGGGCCTAGTTCTAAACACAAAGCGGTAGTCATTAGACGGTGGGTGCCCTCTCTCACCCCCGACATCCATCTCACAGCAGCTTGTTGTGGTGGAGAATCTGCGTTAGCTTAGTGTTATTAACAGGGTTCGCACAAGGTCCTTGAAGTGCTTAAAGTGCTAGATTTTTTACCAAAAAAAGCCAAGGCTACTTTTTTAACAAGGTGC